>NC_074691.1:36765626-36883126 GCF_029448725.1 Salvelinus fontinalis
AGACGGATGGCTCAGATGGCGCTGGGGAGACGGATGGCTCAGATGGCGCTGGGGAGACGGATGGCTCAGATGGCGCTGGGGAGACGGATGGCTCAGATGGCGCTGGGGAGACGGATGGCTCAGATGGCGCTGGGGAGACGGATGGCTCAGATGGCGCTGGGGAGACGGATGGCTCTGGCCGGATACGGTGCACTGTAGACCTGGTGCGTGGTGCCGGAACTGGAGGCACCATGCTAATGACAAGCACCTTCCTACCAGTGCGGGGAGCAGGGACAGGGCACACTGTATTCTCAAAACCTACTCTATCCCTGATGCGTGGTACCGGCACTGGTGACGCCGGGCTGAGGACAAGCACATCAGGATTAGTAGGGGGAGAAGATACAGTTTGTACAGGGCTCTGGAGACGCACTGGTAGCTTAGTGCGTGGGCCCGGAACTGGAGGCACCGGGCTAGATACACGCACTACAGGGAGAGTGCGTGGAGGAGGAACAGGGCTCAGGATACGCACTGGTAGCCTAGTGCGTAGTGTAGACACTGTAGGTACTAGGCTGGGGCGGGGAGGTGGTGCCGGAAATACCGGACCGTGGAGGCGTACTGGCACTCTTGAGCATTGAGCTTGCCCAACCTTACCTGGTTGAATACTCCCGGTTGCCCGACCAGTGCGGGGAGGTGGAATAACCCGCACCGGGCTATGTAGGCGAACCGGAGAAACCATGCGTAAGGCAGGTGCCATGTATGCCGGCCCGAGGAGACGCACTGGAGACCAGACGCGTTGAGCCGGCCTCATGACACCTGGCTCAATACTCAATCTAGCCCTACCAGTGCGGGGAGGTGGAATAACCCGCACTGGGCTATGCACTCGTACAGGAGACACCGTGCGCTCTACTGCGTAACACGGCGCCTGCCCGTACTCCCGCTCTCCACGGTAAGCCTGGGAAGTGGGCGCAGGTCTCCTACCTGCCCTTGGCCCACAATCTCCTAGCCCCCCCCCAAGAAATTTTTGGGAATTACTTACGGGCTTTTTCGGCTTCCGTGCCAGACTCGTTCCCTCATAGCTCCGGTTCCTCTCTCCGGTAGCCTCCGCTCTCCTCAGTGCCTCCAGCTGTTCCCATGGGAGGCGATCTCTACCAGCTAGGATCTCCTCCCATGTGTAGACACCCTTTCCATCCAAAACATCGTCCCATGTCCATTGCTCCTTTCTCTCCTGTCCCTTACTCCGTTTAGTTTCCCTTTGCCGCTTGGTCTTAGCGTGGTGGGTGATTCTGTAATGGCTTGTGCTCTCCTCATCCTCAGATGAGGTGAGGAGAGAAGGATCCTCAGACCAAAACGCAGGCTTTGGGAAATAAGCCATCTTTTATTTGATAACGATGATGGCAAAACACGAAACGAAACAAAACACTTTAACAAGCTTACAAAATAACAAAACGACGTTGACGCAACCTGAACATAAACTTACATAACTAAACATAAACTTACGTACAGGAAAACAGACGACATCGAAACGAAACAAACAAACGCTACAGTCCTATGTGGTACGAACATACATACAGACACAGGAGACAATCACCCACAAACAAACAGTGAGAATGCCCTACCTAAATATGACTCTTAATTAGAGGCAAACGCAAACCACCTGCCTCTAATCAAGAGCCATACCAGGCAAACCAAAACCAACATAGAAACAGATAACATAGAATGCCCACCCAACCTCACGTCCTGACCAACTAACACACAAAAACTAACATAAATAGGTCAGGAACGTGACAATGACCGTTATTTAGTTTTAAGTTAGTTATAGTTTCATTTTTTATTACATTACATTCGATTATTGACTGTTACCATTTTATTGCTACTATTTTTATATTTAATTTTGTATTATTATTTACTGCCATTCTATATTATTATTTGTCATTGTTTATAATTTATTACAATGTATATTGTATACATTGTTGCTTTGGCAATATTGACACCATGTTTTTCATGCCAATAAAGCAGCTTGAATTTGAATTTGAATTTGAGAGAAGAGAGAGAGAGAAGAGAGAGAGAGAGAAGAGAGAGAGAAGAGAGAGAAGAGAGAGAGAAGAGAGAGAGAGAAGAGAGAGAGAAGAGGGAGAGAGAGAAGAGAGAGAGAAGAGAGAGAGAAGAGGGAGAGAGAGAAGAGAGAGAGAAGAGAGAGAGAGAGAGAGAGAGAGAGAGAAGAGCAGTGATGATGACGTGCCTGTAATTAATTAATCCTGTGGGTGGCCCCCAGAATTAGCTGTCGCTTGGATCTGATCCTATTGAGAGAGTATTCTACTGAGTAATTCAATGCAGCTCTGCTCTGCTGGGTCGCTATAGGGTTTCTGTAACCTTTATATTTAAATCATATGTGCGGTGAAACAGCTGGTGTGCCATCATAATAATATACACTGAGTGTACAAAACATTAGGAACACTAAGTGTTGAGTTGCACCCCCTTTTTCCTTCAGAACAGCCTCAATTCGGGAAAAAAAACCAGCAGCATTGCAGTTGTTGATACACTCAATACGGTGCGCCTGGCACCTGCTATCATACCCCATACCAAACCCCGTTCAAAGGCACAATCTTTTGTCTCACCCTCTGAATGGCACAAATACACAATCCATGTCTCAACTGTATCAAGGCTTAAAAATCCTTCTTAACCTGTCTCCTCCCATTCATCTACACTGGATTTAACAGGTGACATCAATAGGTGATCACAGCTTTCACTTGGATTCACCTGGTCAGTCTATGTCATGGAAAAGAGCATGTTTTGTAAACTCAGTGTACAGTGCCTTCGGAAAGTATACAGGCCCCTTGACTTTTTGCCAAGAGTGTTCTAAGCTGTCATCAAGGCAAAAGGTGGCTACTTTGAAGAATCCCTAAAGATTGGAAAGCTGCCGCGGTCATCCCCCTCTTCATAGGCAATGACACTCTAGACCCAAACTGTTATAGACCTATATCCATCCTGCCCTGCCTTTCTAAAGTCTTTGAAAGTGAAGTTAATAAACAGATCACTGACCATTTCCAATCGCACCGTACCGTACCTTCGCCGCTGTGCAATCCGGTTACCGAGCCACGCTCAACGTACTAAACGATGTCATATCCACCCGACTAGCATCACTACTCTGCACGGTTCTGACTTAGAATATGTGGACAACTACAAATACCTACGTGTCTGGCTAGACTGTAAACGTTCCTTCCAGACTCATATTAAACATCTCCAATCCAAAATGTAATCTAGAATCGGCTTCCTATTTCGTAAACAAAGCCGCAAAACATACCCTCGTAAAACTGACTATTCTACCAATGCTCGACGTCGGGCGATGTCATTTACAAAATAGCTTCCAACACTCTACTCAGCAAACTGGATGCAGTCTATAACAGTGCCATCCGTTTTGTCACCAAAGCCCCTTATACCACCCACCACTGCGACCTGTATGCTCTAGTCGGCTGGCCCTCGCTACATATTTTCTTCACCAGACCCACTGGCTCCAGGTCATCTATAAGTCTATGCTAGGTAAAGCTCCGCCTTATCTCAGTTCACTGGTCATGATAACAACACCCACCCGTAGCACGCGCTCCAGCAGGTATATCTCACTGGTCACCCCCAAAGTCAACACCTCATTGGCCGCCTTCCCTTCCAGTTCTCTGCTGCCAATGACTGGAACGAATTGCAAAAATCGCTGAAGCTGGAGAATTTTTAGGTTAGATTACTTGTTGTTATTACTGCATTGTCGGAACTAGAAGCACAAGCATTTAAAATACAAAATGGTAGCCTATATGTAGCCTGTAAAAACATGTCTATTAAAAATATGCATCTTACAGTTCAAAAGATTGGGGTCACTTAGAAATGTCCTTGTTTTTGAAAGAAAAGCACATATGTTGTCCATTAAAATAATTTCAAATTGATCAGAAATACAGTGTTGTCACGCCCTGGCCGTAGAGAGGTTTTTATTCTCTATTTTGGTTAGGTCAGGGTGTGACTAGGGTGGGCATTCTAGTTTCCTTATTTCTATGTTGGTGTGGTTGATTCCCAATCAGAGGCAGCTGCCTATCGTTGTCCCTGATTGGGGATCATATATAAGTTGTCTTTTTCCTTTTGGGTTTTGTGGGGTTTTGTTTTCTTTTTAGTTACTGTACTGTATCTGCCTAGAAAACTGTTCGCTTTCGTTTTCGCTTTGTTATTTTGTTTGAGTGTTTTTTTGATAATAAAAATCATGAACACTTTCCACGCTGCGCTTTGGTCCACTCCTTTCGAGAGACGTAACAAGTGTAGACATTGTTAATGTTGTAAATGACTATTGTATCTGGAAACGGCTGATTTTTAATGGAATATCTACATAGGCGTACAGAGGCCCATTATCAGCAACCATCACTCCTGTGTTCCAATGGCACGTTGTGTTAGCTAATCCAAGTCTATCATTTTAAAAGGCTAATTGATCATTAGAAAACCCTTCTGCAATTATGTTAGCACAGCTGAAAACTGTGGTTCTGATTAAAGAAGCAATAAAACTGTCCTTCTTTGGACTAGTTGAGTATCTGGAGCATCAGCATTTGTGGGTTCGATTACAGGCTCAAAATGGCCAGAAACAAAGAACTTTCTTCTGAAACTCATCAGTCTATTCTTGTTCTGAGAAATGAAGGCTATTCTATGTGAGAAATTGCCAAGAAAGTGAAGATCTCGTACAACGCTGTGTTCTACTCTGTCACAGAACAGCGCAAACTGGCTCTAACCAGAATAGAAAGTGGAGTGGGAGGCCCCGGTGCACAACTGAGCAAGAGGACAAGTACATTAGAGTGTCTAGTTTGAGAAATAGACGCCTCACAAGTCCTCAACTGGCAACTTCATTAAATAGTACCCGCAAAACACCAGTCTCCACGTCAACAGTGAAGAGGCGACTCCGGGATGCTGACCTTCTAGGCAGAGTTGCAAAGAAAAAGACATATCTCAGATTGGCCAATAAAGAGAAAAGATTAAGATGGGAAAAAGAACACAGACACTAGACAGAGGAACTCTGCTTAGAAGGCCAGCATCCTGGAGTCGCCTCTTCACTGTTGACGTTGAGACTGGACAGAGGAACTCTGCCTAGAAGGCCAGCATCCCGCCTCTTCACTGTTGACGTTGAGACAATCAACATGTTTAAGCCTAATTCCCTAATGGACATTTTCACTTATGCTCTCTCAACCTCTCCCCCTGCCTCACCTTCCCTCTCTGGCTCCTTGTCTTTCCACCCCTTTCCCTCTCTGTTTCCCTATCACTTTACATTTCTTTTCCCCTCTCTGTAGCTCCGTCCCCCTCTCTCTGTCTCTCTGTCTCTTCAGTCACACCCCCACCCTCTCTCTAACAGACCACTAGGAGACCCAAGGCATCACCCTCTCTTAGAATGAGGAGGAAACCCATGTGACCTCTGAAGATATCCAAACAATGTCTTCAAGTGTTGAGTGAACCTTTTCAGTCTAAAGCCTTTATATCTAGAAGGAAGTATTCAGTCTCCTCTCCTCTCTAGAATCTTTCCATTGATTTAGCCACTGTCTCTCTCTCACCCCTATCTGTCATTGAGGGACAAACTTTCCCAGGGACGACTGAATTCTCCCATTGGCTGAATTTGGCTCAATCAAACAACCAATCATGGCATCTCTAGCACTTGTCCTTGGTTACCGTGGTTGGCACGTCAACACAGAAAAACTTCACCTAACTGTCATTGAGTTCTAATCCTTCTCTGACCTCTTTGAGGGGAAAGAGGACTCTGAGACTCTGTGTGTGTGTCTGTGTCTCATACAGGTCAGTGTCAGCCTCACAAAAGGGCCATTCTGTTCTATCTGTTCAGCAGTTCTATTCTGTTCAGTGTTCTACACCGACCTCGTAAATGCTTGGCCCAGGTCATTAAGCAGTTTAACGATGCGTGGAGGCGTGAAGAGATTTTCAAAGAAAGCCGAAAATTCCTGTCCATGAATAAAAGTTTAAAACATTTCTCAAAATACAGATTTTTTTTTAGGTATTAAAGAAAATGTTTAATGGACTAAACATGGAAGTTATATCAACTGTACTATCCATTAATTACCACATCAAATTCTTTTTTCATAAGATCAAAAGCATATCAATGTCTCCTTGTGGAAGGAAAACATGTCTAATTGAAGGTCTAATTCCACTCCAAGACTTCTGTTTTTGTCGTTTGTTTTTTATCAGTCATCTAAAAAGGGGGAATAATCTCATTAAGTGATATGGGGGAAACTTTGGCATCAGTGCATATTAAAAACTAACATGGGAAACAATTTGTATAAGAAAGTGTACTACTGGCTGAGAATAAATGATGTACACTGAAAACACAAGACTAACGTTCGTCTGCTGTCTAAGACTAGAGAAGGGGTGAACAGACATATGGAAAAAGGACAATGTTGTATTTTGGCTTCCTGTGAGCTGGTTTAGAGACAATTACTTTGGATAAAGTTAGGAGATGCAGGATAAAACAAAACAGAGAAATGTCTAATACAATACTATCATAGGGAGATCGCTAGGAATACCAATTCAAGATGGAGTTGCATACTATTAGGACAGCAACATATACATTTATATATATATATATATATATATATATATATATAGAGTGGGTCAAAAAAGTATTTAGTCAGCCACCAATTGTGCAAGTTCTCCCACTTAAAAAGATGAGAGAGGCCTGTAATTTTCATCATAGGTACACTTCAACTATGACAGACAAAATGAGAAAAAAAAATCCAGAAAATCACATTGTAGGATTTTTAATTTATTTATTTGCAAATTATGGTGGAAAATAAGTATTTGGTCACCTACAAACAAGCAAGATTTCTGGCTCTCACAGACCTGTAACTTCTTCTTTAACCTCTGTTCTCCACTCGTTACCTGTAGTAATGGCACCTGTTTGAACTTGTTATCAGTATAAAAGACACCTGTCCACAACCTCAAACAGTCACACTCCAAACTCCACTATGGCCAAGACCAAAGAGCTCTCAAAGGGCACCAGAAACAAAATTGTAGACCTGCACCAGGCTGGGAAGACTGAATCTATAATAGGTAAGCAGCTTGGTTTGAAGAAATCAACTGTGGGAGCAATTATTAGGAAATGGAAGACATACAAGACCACTGATAATCTCCCTCGATCTGGGGCTCCACGCAAGATCTCACCCCGTGGGGTCAAAATGATCACAAGAACGGTGAGCAAAAATCCCAGAACCACACGGGGGGACCTAGTGAATGACCTGCAGAGAGCTGGGACCAAAGTAACAAAGCCTACCATCAGTAACACACTACGCCGCCGGCGACTCAAATCCTGCAGTGCCAGACGTGTCCCCCTGCTTAAGCCAGTACATGTCCAGGCCCGTCTGAAGTTTGCTAGAGAGCATTTGGATGATCCAGAAGAAGATTGGGAGAATGTCATATGGTCAGATGAAACCAAAATATAACTTTTTGGTAAAAAATTAACTCGTCGTGTTTGGAGGACAAAGAATGCTGAGTTGCATCCAAAGAACACCATACCTACTGTGAAGCATGGGGGTGGAAACATCCTCCTTCCATCAGCAAGGGCATTGAAGATGAAACGTGGCTGGGTCTTTCAGCATGATAATGATCCCAAACACACCGCCCGGGCAACGAAGGAGTGGCTTCGTAAGAAGCATTTCAATGTCCTGGAGTGGCCTAGCCAGTCTCCAGATCTCAACCCCATAGAAAATCTTTGGAGGGAGTTGAAAGTCTGTGTTGCCCAGCAACAGCCCCAAAACATCACTGCTCTAGAGATCTGCATGGAGGAATGGGCCAAAATACCAGCAACAGTGTGTGAAAACCTTGTGAAGACTTACAGAAAACGTTTGACCTCTGTCATTGCCAACAAAGGGTATATAACAAAGTATTGAGATAAACTTTTGTTATTCACCAAATACTTTTTTTCCACCATAATTTGCAAATAAATTGATTAAAAATCCTACAATGTGATTTTCTGGAATTTTTTTTCTCATTTTGTCTGTCATAGTTGAAGTGTACCTATGATGAAAATTACAGGCCTCTCTCATCTTTTTAAGTGGGAGAACTTGCACAATTGGTGGTTGACTAAATACTTTTTTGCCCCACTGTACATATATAAAATACAATCAAGACATAATGAAAAACACACACTCATTATAACAACCCATTAGACACAGGCTAGCTGTCCACTTTTGTATTTGTGCTACCATTGTGTAACCAATGGCCTTTTGAACAGCATTCAACAGCTTTGTGTTTGGCAGGCTAAAGCCAGACCAGTCCAAGCAGAGCACAGCAGCACAAAGCAGAGCTAAGCAGAGCAGAGTCAGTGGGAAACCAAGTTCATGGGGTTTAGCATGTCATGTAACTGAGGAGAGAAGAAGACTCCCTGTGCAGTGGGGGGCCAACATCAACTGCTGTCAAAGGATGAGGAAATATAAATCAATAAGTGAATGATTGCGATTGTTCTTTGAGAGGGAATTCTTTCCACAGCTCAATACTGTCGGACATACTGAAAATAACAACATCCAACACTAAGATACATATAACAGTCATCATTAAAAGTCCATATGATTTATGTGGGGCCATGTCTTTATGTGGGGCCATGTCTTTATTTGATATTTTTAAATATCAAATCATTCATAACAATTTACTACCTTAGCTACTGTAATAGTTTTCCATAATATATATATTTTTAAATAACTTCCCAAGTAGTCTAGGTAGCAAGGGGTAGCTTACAATATCTCAGTGGTAGCTAGCTAAGCAGGCTAGCTAGCTAACGTTAGCACTACAGCTACTAATACATTTGCTAGCTACCTCAGGTAATTGGATTTAGTTAACGTTACTTCCCATAGAAAACTCACCCAAGGTTAGCAAGTGGAGCTGACAGTTTTTCCTCAATGTGTTACAGCTCATCTGAGTGTCTTCAGTTTCGACTGTCTTCATCATTTCAGGGCAGGTCACGTGATCAGACCGGCAGATCACGTTGTTAGGCCAGCTGTGTGAATTTAGCGTTACCTTTCCTATGTAGTGAACTAATTCTGACCAGACCAGGTCAATGTCTTGGTCAGTTAAGAATGTATGAGCACACTCTGGTGTTACCAGCATTATGCCCCGAGGGGGAATGCTGCATCTTTTTCCTCCTGACCTGACACAATAGTGGTTACAAGGTCAGGGTAGACCCTGTCTGTCATCAAAAAACTGATCTAAGGTCAGTTGTGTTGTATAATCCCTCAATCTTAAGGTTTGGACTTGGGGAGCAAATTCTAATTCTAGAACTGTGGCTAAAGGGGGAAATTATATCCCTAGCTCTGTCAGTTGACCCTGATCTCTGAAAAGGTCAAAGGTGAATAAACACTCAGGAGAGGTCAGGGGTCAAGAGACAAAGATTTGACCTAGTCAGCTGTCTGCTCCTGACAACTGCACCGGGCATCAAGTGCATCTTCAACACAAACTGTAACCAATCACGGACAAGGCTGTAACGGACGAAGCCGATGATGGACGAGGCTTATCTGTTTTCTCCTAACATTCTAATGTCACGTGCCACTGCTGCCGGCACTGTAACACCCCCCCCCCCCCCCCCCCCACCTCTTCAAAAGCACACACACACACACCTTTCCAAACATTATTGTTGTCAACTCCTCCTCACTACAGAGCATCACACAACTCTTCCTGGTATAATCATATCATATAACTTGCCCAAGCCTCCCCCATTTCATATAACTTGCCCAAGCCTCCCCCATTTCTCCTTCACCCATATCCAGATAGCTAATGTACTGAAAGAGCTGCAAAATCTGGACACCCTCTTCAAAGGGGGAGACACTCTAGACCCAAACTGTTACAGACCTATATCTATCCTACCCTGCCTTTCTAAGGTCTTCGAAAGCCAAGTTAACAAACAGATCACCGACCATTTTGAATCCCACCGTACCTTCTCCGCTATGCAATCTGGTTTCCGAGCTGGTCATTGGTGCACCTCAGGCACGCTCAAGGTCCTAAACTATATCATAACCGCCATCGATAAGAGACAGTACTGTGTAGCAGTCTTCATCGACCTGGCAACAGCTTTCGACTCTGTCAATCACCACATTCTTATCGGCAGACTCAACAGCCTTAGTTTCTCAAATGACTGGCTTGCCTGGTTCACCAACTACTTCTCAGGCCTGTTGTCCGGACCTCTGCCAGTCTCTATGGGGGTGTCACAAAGTTCAAATCTCGGGCCGGCTCTTTTCTCTGTATACATCAATGATGTAACTCTTGCTGCTTGTGATTCTCTGATCCACCTCTACGCAGACGAAACCATTCTGTATACGTCTGGCCCTTCTTTGGACACTGTGTTAAAACTTCTTACGGCTAGGGGTTCCGCAACATTCCGCTGAAAAGGCACAGCGCGAAATTCAAAAATATTTTTTTGAAAGATTTAACTTTCATACATTCAAAAGTGCAAAACATCAAATTAAAGCTTAACTTCTTGTTAATCTACCCATCGTGTCTGATTTCAAAAAGGCTTTACAGCGAAAGCACATCATATGATTATGTTAGGTCAAAGCCTAGTCACAAAAACACATACAGCCATTTTCCAGCCAAAGAGGAGTCACAAAAAGCAGAAATAGAGATAACCTTTGATGATCTTCATCAGATGACACTCATAGGACTTCATGTTACACAATACATTTATGTTTTGTTCCATAAAGTTCATATTTATATCCAAAAATTGCAGTTTACATGTGTGCGTTATGGTCAGTAATGATGTGCCTCGAAAACAGAGCCACATCAATTTACAGAAATACTCATCATAAACTTTGATAAAAGATACAACTGTTATGCAGAGTTAAAGATACACTTCTCCTTAATGCAACCACTGTGTCAGATTTTTAAAAAACTTTACGGAAAAAGCACTCCATGCAATAATCTGAATACGGCGCTCAGACACAAAAACAAGCCATACAGGTACCCGCCATGTTGTGGAGTCAACAGAAGCCAGAAATAGCATTATAGATATTCACTTACCTTTTATGATCTTCATCAGAATGCACTCCCAGGAATCCCAGTTCCACAATAAATGTTTGATTTGTTCGATAAAGTCCATCATTTATGTCCAAATACCTCCTTTTTGTTTGCGCGTTCAGTACACAATCCAAACATACGAGACATGGGCAAGTCCAGGCAAAAGTTCATACGAAAAGTCCAAAAAGTTATATAACAGTTCATAGAAACATGTCAAACGATGTATAGAATCAATGTTTAGGATGTTTTAAAACCTGTTAGGGCTATAGGGGGCGTATTGGAAAAACTGGAAAATATGTGCAAATTTTCAAACGGCCTCTTAATCAATTTTTGCTCTTACAATATGCATATTGTTAATACTATTGGATAGAAAAGAGTCTCTAGTTTCTAAAATCGTTTTGATTTTTTCTCTGAGTGGAACACAAGTCCTTTGGCAGCACTTTCCCCGACCAGGAAGTAAAATGCAAGATGTTTATGCTCGCTTCAACGCTCTGCCTATACATGGTCATGCCACCTATGACCCGAAACACACCTCGTACGCCTTCCTCTGGGTGTCAAGAGGACGTCAGAGGAGAAATCTTGCGTTTATCTTGTTCTGACGTGAAATAAGACCTATTTCTTTGACGTGACCGTCAATTTCAGGAAGTCAGAAGCGCGCGACTTGGGAGAGATATCATGTTTTGTTTTGCTTCCGTTTCTGATGTGAACTATCTCCAGCTCGGATTTGATTTGATAAATGAGACCATGTCATCGTAATGTATGTTTTTTCAATATAGTTTAATCAGATTATTTGATTTTTTTCGGGAGTTTTGCCGTGTTCCGTAATGTTTACTTTGTTTACGTTGGAGAGATCCATGCCACTCGACTAGTACCCCTGCTAAATGAAGATTGAAAGTTGCCATTCTGAATGGATTGAACGACTCTTCTGGACTAAGGACAACTTGATCAACATTCTGATGAAAGATCAGCCAAAGTAAGACCAAATTTATAATGTTATTTCATATATCTGTCGTGCATGTCAACTGGTCGCGCGCGCCCAAGTGTGTCTGTCTGGCGTGGCTATACTAATTTAGCGCTACATTTAGTTTTCGATGTAAAACATTTAATAAATCGGAAATATTGTCTGGAATCACAAGAATCCTGTTTTTCAATTGCTGCACAGTATGTATTTCTCAGAAATGTTTTATGAGGAGTAATTAGGTATTTGATGTTGGTGTCTGTAAATGTTATGGCTGCTTTCGGTGCAATTTCTGAGTGTAGCTGAAATGTAATTTATGATTTATACCATAAATATGCACATTTTTCCAAAAAAACATATGCTACACAATAAATATGTTATCAGACTGTCATCTTATGAAGTTGTTTCTTGGTTAGTGGCTATATATATCTTCATTTGGTCGAATTAGTGATAGCTGGTGATGGACGTAAAAACTGATTGGTGTTAGAAAGTGGTGTCTTTTGCTGAGGTGGTTAGCTAATAGATTTACATATTTTGTCTTCCCTGTAAAACATTTTAAAAATCGGACATGTTGGCTAGATTCACAAGATGTCTGCCTTTCATATGCTGTATTGGACTTGTTAATGTGTGAAAGTTAAATATTAAAAAAAAATGTATTTTTTGAATTTGCCGCTCTGCCTTTTCAATGGAATGTGGGAGGAGTGCCGCTAGCTAACAATAATGTTTCAACCGGAGAATTCCTTTGTCTTTAGAAATGCAATGGAACGCAGTTCGCTCTCACTGCCATGCGTGTGACCAGCTCATGCCACTCTGCCAGACATCTGGTTGAAACAGCTCTTATTCTCTCCTCCTTCACAGTAGAAGCCTCAAACAAGGTTCTAAAGACTGTTGACATCTAGTGGAAACCGTAGGAAGGGCAATATGACCCCATAGACACTGTATATTGGAAAGGCAATGAGTTGAAAAACTACAAACCTCAGGTTTTTGCCTGCCATATGAGTTCTGTTGTACTCAAGACATCATTCAAACAGTTTAAGAAACTTCAGAGTGTTTTCTATCCAAATCGACTAGTAATATGCATATATTAGCTTCTGGGCCTGAGTAGCAGGAAGTTTACTCTGGGCACGCTTTTCATCCGAACGTGAAAATGCTGCCCCCTATCCCAAACAGGTTTTAACTAACCTCCAGAGGAGCTTCAATGCCATACAACTCTCCTTCCGTGGCCTCCAACTGCTCTTAAATGCAAGTAAAACTAAATGCAGGCTCTTCAACCGATCGCTGCCTGCACCTGCCAGCATCACTACTCTAGACGGTTCTGACTTAGAATATGTTGACAACTACAAATACTTAGGTGTCTGGTTAGATTGTAAACTCTCCTTCCAGACTCACACTAAGCACCTCCAATCCAAAATTAAATCTAGAATCGGCTTCCTATTTCGCAACAAAGCATCCTTCACTCATGCTGCCAAAAATACCCTCGTAAAACTGACTATCCTACCGATCCTTGACTTCGTCAATGTCATTTACAAAATAGCCTCCAACACTCTACTCAACAAATTGGATGCAATCTATCACAGTGTCATCCGTTTTGTCACCAAAGCCCCATATACTACCCACCACTGCGACCTGTATGCTCTTGTTGGCTGGCCCTCGCTTCATATTCATCGCCAAACTCACTGGCTCCAGGTCATCTATAAGTCTCTGCTAGGTAAAGCCCCGCCTTATCTCAGCTCACTGGTCACCACAGCAGCACCCACCCGTAGCACGCGCTCCAGCAGGTATATTTCACTGGTCACCCGCCTTTCCTTCCAGTTCTCTGCTGCCAATGACTGGAACGAAATGCAAAAATCACTGAAGCTGGAGACTCACATATCCCTCTCTAACTTTAAGCATCGGCTGTCAGAGCAGCTCACAGATCACTGCACCTGTACATAGCCCATCTGTAAATATCCCATCCATCTACCTCATCCCCATACTGTTAGTTATTTTTTTGCTCCTTTGCACCCGAGTATCTCTACTTGCACATTCATCTTCTGCACATCTATCACTCCAGTGTTTAATTACTCAATTGTAATATTTTTCGCCACTATGCCTATTTATTGCCTTACCTCCCTTATCTTACCTCATTTGCACACACTGTACATATACTTTTCTATTGTGTTATTGACTGTATGTTTGTTTATTCCATGTGTAACTCTGTGTTGTTTTGTTGCACTGCTTTGCTCTATCTTGGCCAGGTCACAGTTGTAAATGAGAACTTGTTCTCAACTGGCCTACCTGGTTAAATAAAGGTGAAATAAAAGAAATAAAAAATAACTCTTCCCCTGTGATTTTGGTGTTTGTTGACTGCTTGATGTTACGCTGTGTGTTGTCTTAGCCATGTTGCCTGCTTGATGTTACGCTGTGTGTTGTCTTAGCCATGTTGTCTGCTTGATGTTACGCTGTGTGTTGTCTTAGCCATGTTGCCTGCTTGACGTTACGCTGTGTGTTGTCTTAGCCATGTTGCCTGCTTGATGTTACGCTGTGTGTTGTCTTAGCCATGTTGCCTGCTTGACGTTACGCTGTGTGTTGTCTTAGCCCTGTTGTCTGCTTGACGTTACGCTGTGTGTTGTCTTAGCCATGTTGTCTGCTTGACGTTAAGCTGTGTGTTGTCTTAGCCATGTTGTCTGCTTGACGTTACGCTGTGTGTTGTCTTAGCCCTGTTGTCTGCTTGACATTACGCTATGTGTTGTCTTAGCCCTGTTGTCTGCTTGATGTTACGCTGTGTGTTGTCTTAGCCATGTTGTCTGCTTGACGTTATGCTGTGTGTTGTCTTAGCCCTGTTGTCTGCTTGACATTACGTTATGTGTTGACTTAGCCCTGTTGTCTGCTTGATGTTACGCTGTGTGTTGTCTTAGCCCTGTTATCTGCTTGATGTTACGCTGTGTGTTGTCTTAGCCATGTTGTCTGCTTGATGTTACGCTGTGTGTTGTCTTAGCCATGTTGTCTGCTTGACGTTACGCTGTGTGTTGTCTTAGCCCTGTTGTCTGCTTGACATTACGCTATGTGTTGTCTTAGCCCTGTTGTCTGCTTGATGTTACGCTGTGTGTTGTCTTAGCCATGTTGTCTGCTTGACGTTATGCTGTGTGTTGTCTTAGCCCTGTTGTCTGCTTGACATTACGTTATGTGTTGACTTAGCCCTGTTGTCTGCTTGATGTTACGCTGTGTGTTGTCTTAGCCCTGTTGTCTGCTTGATGTTACGTTATGTGTTGTCTTAGCCCTGTTGTCTGCTTGACGTTACGCTGTGTGTTGACTTAGCCCTGTTGTCTGCTTGACAGTACACTGTGTGTTGTCTTAGCCCTGTTGTCTGCTTGATGTTACGCTGTGTGTTGTCTTAGCCCTGTTGTCTGCTTGACGTTACGCTGTGTGTTGTCTTAGCCCTGGCGTGTGCTTGATGTTACGCTGTGTGTTGTCTTAGCCCTGTTGTCTGCTTGACGTTACGCTGTGTGTTGTCTTAGCCCTGGCGTCTGCTTGATGTTACGCTGTGTCTTGTCTTGGCCCTGTTGTCTGCTTGACGTTACGCTGTGTGTTGTCTTACCCCTGTTGTCTGCTTGATTTTACGCTGTGTGTTGTCTTAGCCCTGTTGTCTGCTTGACGTTACGCTGTGTGTTGTCTTAGCCCTGTTGTCTGCTTGACAGTACACTGTGTGTTGTCTTAGCACTGTTGTCTGCTTGACGTTACGCTCTGTGTTGTCTTAGTCCTGTTGTCTGCTTGACAGTACATTGTGTGATTTATCCGTCTATCACGTTCAAGCCTTTGTACTTAAATCCCTTACTGTAACAGCAGGATAAGGCATCATAATAAGGCACCTCTCTAACTGATGTGAATGAAGAGGTCTGTGTTTGTGTGTTTCTCTGTGTGTGTGCAAAGCAGGAAGAACGTATCAAACCAACAAACCATTAGTTAGCAACATAAGCCACGACGTGCTGCCTGTGAAGAAGACAGCAGGTAGCCTACTGGTTAACCGAAAGGTTTTTGGATTGAATCCCCGAGCTGACAAGGTAAAAATCTGTTGTTCTGCCCCTGAACAAGGCAGTTAACCCACTGTTCCCCGGTAGGCCATCATTGTGAATAAGAATTTGTTCTTAACCGACTTGCCTGGTTAAATAAAGGCTCCATTTAAAAAAAGAAGAAGAGGTATCTCACAGCATGACGGCCCACAGGTTAACACGTGTTAGAGAGGTTGTTTTGCCCCCGTAAGGTGTGCTCGTGTTTGCGTGTGTGTGTGTTCGCATCCGTGTGCATGTGCCTATACGTGTGTGTGTGTGTGTGTGTGTGTTCTCATGTGAGTATTAAGCGGTGTGTGGGCGTGTGATAGATGACAATATCCAAATGGAAAACGCAGGTTGTAACTCGTATATCTCTCCCCCAGATGTAGTCTCTCGATGTTCCTCATATTTCATTTCTCTGTTTTCCACTGAACTTTAATTCCATTCCGAAAAATAAAACCACAATTTAGGACATTCATCTTTTAGGACATTCATCTTATTTATGGTTATCGGTTATTCTCATCGTGCAAACAACAACTTGTTACTTATTTTATCTGGAAAAGCACTCCTATTGTTTTGTCAGAGGTAAGACTTAGTGTCTTGTAAGACCAGACACCAAAACACAGGTCCGGTCTTGAGCCCCGACTCTGAGAATCTAAAGAGTTCTTCTCTTTCTAGACGCTGTGGAGACTCACCATCATGACTGGCATGCTGTGTGTGGACGCTCACCATCATGACTGGCATGCTGTGTGTGGACGCTGTGGGGACTCACCATCATGACTGGCATGCTGTGTGTGGACGCTGTGGGGAATCACCATCATGACTGGCATGCTGTGTGTGGACGCTGTGGAGACTCACCATCATGACTGGCATGCTGTGTGTGGACGCTGTGGGAACTCACCATCATGACTGGCATGCTGTGTGTGGACGCTGTGGGGACTCACCATCATGACTGGCATGCTGTGTGTGGACGCTGTGGGGACTCACCATCATGACTGGCATGCTGTGTGTGGACGCTGTAGGGACTCACCATCATGACTGGCATGCTGTGTGTGGACGCTGTGGGGACTCACCATCATGACTGGCATGCTGTGTGTGGACGCTGTGGGGACTCACCATCATGACTGGCATGCTGTGTGTGGACGCTGTGGGGACTCACCATCATGACTGGCATGCTGTGTGTGGACGCTGTGGGGACTCACCATCATGACTGGCATGCTGTGGGGACTCACCATCATGACTGACATGCTGTGGGGACTCACCATCATGACTGGCATGCTGTGTGTGGACGCTGTGGGGACTCACCATCATGACTGGCATGCTGTGTGTGGAAGCTCACCATCATGACTGGCATGCTGTGTGTGGACGCTGTGGGGACTCGCCATCATGACTGGCATAATGTGTGTGGACGCTGTGGGGACTCACCATCATGACTGGCATGCTGTGTGTGGACGCTGTGGGGGGAATCACCATCATGACTGGCATGCTGTGTGTGGACGCTGTGGGGAGACTCACCATCATGACTGGCATGCTGTGTGTGGACGCTGTGGAGATTCACCATCATGACTGGCATGCTGTGTGTGGACGCTGTGGAGACTCACCATCATGACTGGCATGCTGTGTGTGGACGCTGTGGAGACTCACCATCATGACTGGCATGCTGTGTGTGGACGCTGAGGGGACTCACCATCATGACTGGCATGATATGTGTGGACGCTGTGGGGACTCACCATCATGACTGGCATGCTGTGTGTGGACGCTGTGTGGACGCTCACAATCATGACTGGCATGCTGTGTGTGGACGCTGTGGGGACTCACCATCATGACTTGGATTATAACAGCCTGCCCTAGACCACATGAGGAGTTCTGTGTGTATTTCCCCGTCTCTGATAGGAGATCTAGCCTTGCATTCCACCCTTTGATGTCCACACCCATTTAGCCCTTAATTCTGAGTGCATGCTCACAATTCCTGGAATAAAAGAGGGAAAAAACTATTATCGGATTCAGAGAAGTAATTTCTCCTCACTGGCTTCCTGTTTTTTATATTCTAGACCATTTAGAACATTCCGTAAATAGTCCCAGACTGCATCAGACATGCTAATGATGCTCCTTTCAGAATCAAATGTTTCCCTATTCCCTATATGGGCCTTGGTCAAAAGTAAACAAACAACTTCAACCTTGAAGGGCATTGTTCATAATTTCTCCAGTTTCTCTGGACTAATTTTGATAAGTGTACTATATTACGGATGGGTTTCTAAAAGATGCTAACTTTAAATTGCTATGAGTTCTCCCAAATACATGGGCGGATGTGGAAGTTGATGTGCTTGGTGCACATATCCCGGAAAAGTCTAGCGATTTTACAACTATTAACTTTAATAGAAAAGTTGCCAAAATACACTACATGACCAAAAGTATGTGGACACCTGCTTGCAAACCATCTCAATCCAAAATCATGGGCATTAATACGGAGTTGGTCCCCCCCCCCCCCCACCCCCTTTGTTGCTAAAACAGCCTACACTATTCTGGGAAGGCTTTCCACTAGATGTTGGAACATTGCTGCAGAGACTTGCTTCCATTCAGCCACAAGATCATTAGTGAGGTCGGGCACTGATGTTGGACGATTAGGCCTGACTCGCTGTCGGTGTTCCAATTCATCCCAAAGGTGTTCGATGGGCTTGAGGTCAAGGCTCTGTGCAGGACAGTCAAGTTCTTCCACACCGATCTCGACAAACTATTTCTGTATGGACCTCGCTTTGTGCACAGGGACGTTATCATGCTGAAACAGGAAAGGGCCTTCCCCAAACTGTTGCCAAAGTTGGTTGTGAAACGGGATTCATCAGTTGACCAGGGCAACTCCAGCATCGCAGAAATTTGCCAAACTGACTTGTTGGAAAAGTGGCATCCTATGACTGTGCCATGTTGAAAGTCACTGAGCTCTTCAGTGAGGCCATTCTACTGCCAATGTTTGTCTATGGAGATTGCATGGCTGTGTGTAAGATTTCATACAACTGTCAGCAACGAGTGTGGCTGAAATAGCCGAAAACACTAATTTGAAGTGGTGTCCACATACTTTTGTATGTTTAGTGTCGATAGGATCTTGAAACTGTGGAGAGGGAAACAACTGTCCATCGACAGGAAAAGGACTCTGATTAATTCACAGAAATACCTCAGTTTACATATTTATTCATTACTCTACTGAATCCAGGAGAATCCTTTTTCATATAATTTGAGAAATAAATATAACATTTTATTTGGAATGGCAAACAGATCAAGTTAAACAAGTATTTTTATATAGAGAAAGGGTTAAAACTATTTATAAAATGATGCTATTAAACCTCTCTTGTCCATTGTACCAAAATTATATTTAAATTCAAACTGGTTTAAACTGCTAAAATAGACACATCCAATGATCAAAATATAGATTTTTGCCATTATACAGATTAAAACCAACCATTTCCGGTGGTTGGACAATGGATCCTTGTTTAAAGTATCCTCCTTTTTAAATGAAACAACACACTCCAGAAGAGGCTAAATAAATATTACAGTAAATTATATCTTCAAAGTACTGATATGTGATAGATGTCAACAGTCTTTAGAACCTTGTTTGATGCTTCTACTGTGAAGTGGGGGCGAATGAGAGGGGATTGAGTAAGGTCTCTCCCAGAGAGCCACGAGCTGACCATGCGCGCTCACGTGAGAGCGACCTGCTTTCCATTGCATTTCTGAAGACCAAGGAATTCTCCGGTTGGAACATTGTTGAAGATTTCTGTTAAAAACATCCTAAAGATTGTTTCTATACTTCGTTTGACATGTTTCTACGAACTGTAATATGACTTTTCATCTGAACTTTTGCCTGGACCTGCCCGCGTGTCGTGAGTTTAGATTGTGTACTGAACGCGCGAACCAAAAGGAGTTATTTGGACATAAATGATGGACTTTATGGAACAAAACAGACATTTATTTTGGAACTGGGATTCCTGGGAGTGCATTCTCATGAAGATCATCAAAGGTAAGTGAATATTTATAATTTTATTTCTGATGTTCTTTCGGTATCTTTTTGGGTTGTGTTGGTCTCTGAGCGCCGTACTCAGATTATTGCATGGTTTCCTTTTTCCGTAATGTTTTAAAAAAAATCTGACACAGCGGTTGCATTAAGGAGAAGTGTATCTTTAAATCTGTGAATAACACTTGTATCTTTTATCAATGTTTATGATGAGTATTTGTAGCGGAACCCCAGTCCTAGACAGGTTAAGCTTGAGACCTCGACCCCGCCCTGTGCAACTGGGTCCTGGACTTCCTGACGGGCTGCCCCCAGGTGGTGAGGGTAGGTAACAACATCTCCATCCCGCTGATCCTCAACACTGGGGCCCCACAAGGGTGCGTTCTCAACCCTCTCCTGTACTCCCTGTTCACCCACGACTGCGTGGCCATGCACGCCTCCAACTCAATCATCAACTTTGCAGACGACACTACAGTGGTAGGCTTGATTGCCAACAACGATGAGACGGCCTACAGGGAGGAGGTGAGGGCCCTCGGAGTGTGGTGTCAGGAAAATAACCTCACACTCAACGTCAACAAAACAAAGGAGATCATCGTGGACTTCAGGAAACAGCAGAGGGAGCAGCCCCCGTATCCACATCGACAGGACAGTAGTGGAGACTGTAGTACGTTTTAAGTTCAATGGCGTACACAGCACGAACAAACTGAAATGGTACTCCCACCCACACCACACAGACAGCGTGGTGAAGAAGGCGCAACAGCCTTGTCACCTAAAACCCTCACAAACTTTTACAGATGCACAATCGAGAGCATCCTGTCGGGCTGTATCACCGCCTGGTACGGCAACTGCTCCGCCCATAACCGTAAGGCTCTCCAGAGGGTAGTGAGGTCTGCACAACGCATCACCGGGGGCAAACTACCTGCCCTCCAGGACACCTACAGCACCCGATGTCACAGGAAGGCCAAAAAGATCATCAAGGACAACAACCACCCGAGCCACTGCCTGTTCACCCCGCTATCATCCAGAAAGCGAGGTCAGTACAGGTGCATCAAAGCTGGGACCGAGAGACTGAAAAACAGCTCTTATCTCAAGGCCATCAGACTGTTAAACAGCCATCACTAACATTGAGTGGCTGCTGCCAACATACTGACTCAACTCTAGCCACTTTAATAATGGAAAAATGTATGTAATAAAGGTATCACTAGCCACTTTAAACAATGCCACTTAATATAATGTTTACATACCCTACATTACTCATCTCATATGTATATACTGTACTCTATACCATCTACTGCATCTTGCCTATGCCGTTCGGCTATCACTCATTCATATATTTATATGTACATATTCTTATTCATTCCTTTACACTTGTGTGTACAAGGTAGTTGTTGTGGAATTGTTAGGTTAGATTACTCGTTAGATATTACTGCATGGTCAGAACTAGAAGCACAAGCATTTCGCTACACTCTCATTAACATCTGCTAACCATGTGTAAGTGACAAATAAAATTTGATTTGATTTGATTGGATAACGACTGTTCCGCAGGTGCATGTTCATTAATTGTTTATGGTTCATTGAACAAGCATGAAAAACAGTGTTTAAACTCTTTACAATGAAGATCTGTGAAGTTATTTGGATTTTTACGAATTTTCTTTGAAAGACAGGTCCCTGAAAAAGGGACATTTCTTTTTTTGCTGAGTTTATAAGGAAGGTATAATTTTTATGAATTACATTGTAAATAAGAATGCAGAAAATGTGTCACACAAGCAATTAACAAATGTCTACGGAAAAATATGCTCGATACAAAAGTATTGTATAACAAATTAACCCACTTGTACAGGTTACCCACTTGTACAGGTTACCCACTTGTACAGGTTATACACTTGTACAGGTTACCCACTTGTACAGGTTACCCACTTGTACAGGTTACCCACTTGTACAGGTTACCCACTTGTACATAGAGTGAATCAGGACAATTATAGGCACCTCTATTTGACCTTTGGCAAACGCTGAGTAATAGACACCTCTGGTATCGTGCAAGAGGAGGAGGAGGGAGAAGAGGAGGGTGAAGTGGAGATGGAGGATGAGTAAGAGGAGGAGGAGGAAGAGGAGATGGATGAGTAAGAGGAGGAGGAGGAGATGGAGGATGAGTAACAGGAGGAGGAGGAAGAGGAGATGGAGGATGAGGAAGAGGGGGAGGAGGAAGAGGAGATGGAGGATGAGGAAGAGGAGGATGAGGAAGAGGAGATGGAGGAGGAGTAAGAGGAGGAGGAGGAAGAGGAGATGGAGGATGAGTTAGAGGAGGAAGAGGAGATGGAGGATGAGTAAGAGGAGGAGGAGGAAGAGAAGAAGGATGAAGGGGAATAGGAGGAGGAGGAGGAAGAAGAAGAGGAGGAGGAAGTGGAGATGGAGGATGAGGAAAAGGAGGAGGATGAGGAGGAAGAGGAAGAGGAGGTGGTTTAACAAAGTAAGCTATGGAAGATTCTGGGAGAAGGGCCACACGTGATTGAAAGATCACACCACACTGAATTCTGATAATCCCACATTGCTGCCTCTGGGGTACAGGGGTTAAGGAAGACAAAGAGGAAGGGAGAAGTTAAGGAAGAATGGTTTAGGAAGTACAGAGGATTAAGGGTGGGGAGGCAAGTACTCACTTGCGTGAGGTGTCAGGATGCGTTTCACAGACCGTCAGCACACATCAGAGGAAGCTCAGCTCAGCTGTCTCTTTGTCAGTCCAATCACAAGGCCAGACTCAAAGGAACTTTAGAAACTCACGTGCCCCTATAATCACCCAAGAAAAGTAAGCAGCCTTGCATGAGCCTTGGCTTGTGCGAGCCAGAAGGTCTCATAGGATCCACATCAAATCAAATCAAATTTGGATGAGGAACAACGAGAAGGGGACTGAAGTAGTAAAGGAAGTGAATTGTTTTGGTGTTTCATAATGTAGCTCATTAGATTGGATCTTGTCTATAGATTTTAAAACTCTTATATATGTTTGACCACAAACATCAAAGTCTATATGATTATAGTTAGAGGAATTCATATTCCAGACATTCCTGTAGACATATCTTTATCTACTAACCCAAGGAGAGACATCACTCAATATATGTAGACGTGCTGAAGGGTCATGTCTCTGTCAGTGATTGCCCTCCTCTTACGGTTTGGATCTCATCTCAAATAAAGCAACCAAAATGAGATTTTGGTGCAGAATTTACTGTAAATAAAGCAACCAAAATGAGATTATAGTGCAGAATTTACTGTAAATAAAGCAACCAAAATGAGATTATTGTCATGCCCTGATCTGTTTCACCTGTCCTTGTGCTTGTCTACACTTCCTCTAGGTATCGCCCATCTTCCCCACTTATCCTCTGGGTATTTATACCTGTGTTTTCTGTCTGTCTGTGCCAGTTTGTCTTGTTTGTTCAAGTCAACCACCGTCTTGTCTCAGCGCCTGTTTTTCCTCAGTCTCTTTTTCTCGTCCTCCTGGTTTTTGACCCCTGCCTCTCCTGACCCTGAACCCGCCTGACCACTCCGCCTGACCCTGACCCTGAGCCCGCCTGACCACTCTGCCTGTCCCTGACCCTGAGCCTGCCTGTCGTCCTGTACCTTGGCCTTTACTCTGGATTATCGACCTCTGCCTGCCTTGACCTGTCGTTCGCCTGCCCCTGTTGTTAAAATAAACCTTGTTACTTCACACAGTCTGCACTTGGGTCTTTCTTGATAATTATGGTGCCGAATTTACTGTAAATTAAGCAACCAAAATGAGATTATGGTGCAGGAGTTATGGTAATTAAAGCAATCAAAATAAGATTATTGTGCAGAATTTACTGTAAATGTAATGGCAATACAGAATCCAGAGGCTTTGAGGCTCAAACCCCAGACGCTATAGCTACATATCTGTTATCACTGACAACCTTAAAATGTACTGTTTTTAACCCACACTAAAATAAATGAAAATATAAAGTGAAAAGTAGAATCAAAACATTTATATTTTGGTCTGTATAAATATGTTTGTGTATAGCTTTCTTCCCTAGAGCTTGAGGTTCAAACTATTTTCTCTGGAACGGCTGCGAGCAGGGATCCAATGCATTGGCTGTATGCCAAGCCAAAACTATAATTCCGTATCATTAGCCAGGAAAGCAGCAGCAGCTCCCATAATGACATGATGCTGACATGATGCTGCTCCATAGAGAGTAGTTAGCATCCCGATCAGGGGCTTTAAATGTAATAATACTTATATACTGTTTGCCATTTAGCAGATGTTTTCTTATACTAGTAGTGCTATTTCATATGGGTTAGGCCCAGCGGGAATCTAACCCACAACCCTGGTGTTGTAATAACATCCTATAACCAACTGAGCCACACAGGACCACAATGTATAGTTGGGATTCATCCATACTCTCCCCTTCCCTGGTAACAGCTATCATTCCCAACATCCTCGAAGTCAAAGACATAACGAACCAGAAAGAAAACAATAAAAGTTGCCCTAACAGATCCAAATGAAATAAAGCATTAATACCAAACCGAGTTTATCAAAACATGCGGTAAAGGCCTGGTTCAAGCTTCATAATCTGACCATTTAACAATGTTGTTTGATTGCACCACACTCGTGTCTTGGTCAGTGGCTGACTTTTGCCAGACTTGGTTTCAGGATCTAGGGAGTGATTTGTGACTAATCCAGACATAACAAGCATTGTTTTCAACTTCCTGCTCTGGCAGTGTTCTGACAGTATTGTGGCAACATAATGGCTGTGTTCTGGCTGTGTTTCTGCTATAAGGATCATCCTTTCAGCACCTCAGAGCAGGAGGGGGCTCAGCATCAGGATGAAGATCAGGGATAGTGTGCCATAAACTCTTAGAAAAAAGGGTTCTATAACAACCAAAAAGGGTTCTATAATAACCAAAAAGGGTTCTATAATAACCAAAAAGGGTTCTATAAAAACCAAAAAGGGTTCTATAATAACCAAAAAGGGTTCTATAAAAACCAAAAAGGGTTCTATAATAACCAAAAAGGGTTCTATAAAAACCAAAAAGGGTTCTATCATATGCTTCCTATATGGCACCCTAAAATGTTCTATATGCAATCGTTTTGTTTGCTAATATATATAGAACATAAACAACCACAAGGTTCTACATTTTTTATTTAACCTTTATTTAAACTTTATTTTAACTGGGAAGACTATTTGAGACCTAGGTCTCTTTTACACATGTGACGTGTCTTTGTGAGACGCAGAGTAGGTGAACAGTGGTTCCCACTGTGAAGCACGGAGGAGGTGGTGTGATGTTGTGGGGGTGCTTTGCTCATGATACTGTCTGTGATTTATTTAGAATTCAAGGCACACTTAACCAGCAAGGCTACCACAGCATTCTGCAGCGATACGCCATCCCATCTGGTTTGCTCTTAGTGGGACTATCATTTGTTTTTCAACAGGACAATTACCCAACACACACCTCCAGGCTGTGTAAGGGCTATTTGACCAAGAAGGAGAGTGATGGAGTGCTGCATGACCTGGCCTCCACAATTACCTGACCTCAACCCAGTTGAGATGGTTTGGGATGAGTTGGACTGGAGAGTGAAGGAAGAGAAGTGCTCATCATAAGCATTCCAGGTGAAGCTGGTTGAGAGAATACCAAGAATGTGCAAAGCTGTCATCAAGGCAAAGGGTGTTTTTTTTGAGGAATTTAACATATATTTTGATTTGTTTAACACTTTTTTAAGTTACTACATCATTCCATGTGTTATTTCTTAGTTCAAATGCCTTCACTATTATTCTACAATGTAGAAAATAGTAAAAATAAAGAAAAACCCTTGAATGAGTAGGTGTGTCCAAACTTTTGACTGTTGCTGTATGAACATTAAAATACAAAAACACAGTCGTGGGAAGCACAAAAATAACATCACAAATCACACAGAGAAACTGTTACATTCCTCCACAAATAAATCCCCAATTAATACTTTAAATTGCCTGAATGGCACCAGAGCCTCCGAATTAAATATATTTAGAATTTTGTTCCAGCAATACGGTGCAATGAAACTAAAAGCAGATTTACCTAGCTCGGTGGAGACCCTTGGAACCTCAAACAGTTAAACAATCCTGTGAACGGGTTAGTTAACACAGGTGTCTATACTTCAACAGCAAAGTTAGATAAGATGGAAATTTACGAAGTAGGGCCTTGTAAACCAAAAGGGAGCAACGTAGAGATCTACAGGTCTTTAGAGAAGTCCAGACAACTTTTTGATACAGGATGCAGTGATGACTATCAAATCTGTCACCTGTAACAAAACAAAGGGCACTCTGGTGGATGTTATCCAAACGTTTAAGAAATAGTAGCAGCTGCACTTTGATAAATAATATCATCATAATCAAGAACAGATGAAAAGGTTGACTGAATAATCTGCTTCCGACTGCTTAGAGAAAGTCACCGTCTGTTTCTGTAGAAAAAGACAACTTCAAATCTTAACCAGCTCATCTACTGTGTATGTTTTTTTAAACGTCAAATCCATTTAAATCCAAATGCCAAAGTATTTATATGCGGGAACACGTTCAATTGGAGAACCGTCTAATGATAGAACCATCTGAAACATTCTTACGGAAGTTTGAAAACAACATGTATCTAATTTTTCTCGTATTAAGCGTTTACGTTACGTTTTAAATCATCAAGGGATTCCTGCATAGCTGTAAAATCTGACTTAGAGTTTTGACACGGACAGATCAGCAGTCAGGGCAACAGCAAACATAAGAGTATCATCCATATATAGATGACGTTTACAATGTTTTAAAGATCGACCAATGGTGTTTATAGAAATGGTGAAGAGAACACATCCCAAAATCAACCCCTGTGGTACATCTTTATGTACTTCAAGAAATTCAGACTTAACAGTGCAGTGCACTACTTCAGACCAGAGCCCAATGGCACCCTATTCCCTACATAGTGCACTACTTTAGACCAGAGCCCAATGGCACCCTATTCCCTACATAGTGCACTACTTCAGACCAGAGCCCAATGGCACCCTATTCCCTATATCGTGCACTACTTTAGAACAGAGCCCTATGGCACCCTGTTCCCTACATAGTGCACTACTTTAGACCAAAGCCCTATGGCACCCTAGTGTACTACTTTACACCAGAGCCCTATGGCACTCTGTTCCCTTTGTAGCGCACTACCTTTGAACAGAGCCAATAGTGCACCATCTAGGTAATAGGGTGTGATTTGGGACGCATCCCTATCACCTCCCTCTGGGTGAGTTGTGCTGCTGTCTGTCATCTCAGTTACCGTGTGATGAGAAGGAGCCCTGGGACAAGACAAGAGACTAAAGAAGGGCTGTTTCAGTGTGTGTGTGTGTGTGTGTGTGTGTGTGTGTGTGTGTGTGTGTGTGTGTGTGTGTGTGTGTGTGTGTGTGTGTGTGTGTGTGTGTGTGTGTGTGTGTGTGTGTGTGTGTGTGTGTGTGTGTGTGTGTGTGTGTGTTTTAGTGTGTTAGTGTGTGTGTGTGTGTGTGTGTGTTTTAGTGTGTGTGTGTGTGTGTGTGTGTTTTAGTGTGTGTGTGTGTGTGTGTGAGCGTGTGTAATAAGGAGCCCTTGCGGGTAGAGAATAAAGACACATGGTTCAGGTCCATTCAGGCAAATGGTTTATAGTTCACAGAACGCTGCAGCAGGCAGAAATAATCACTTCTAAAGCAGAGAAAATGTCTAGTTGAATACCCGTTCCAGTGAAATCCTGTCCTAGACTGACCTGTCCTAGACAGACCTGTCCTAGACAGACCTGTCCTAGACTGTCCTAGACAAACCTGTCCTAGACTGTCCTAGACAAACTTGTCCTAGACAGACCTGTCCTAGACAGACCTGTCCTAGACAGACCTGTCCTAGACTTTCCTAGACAAACCTGTTTTAGACAGACCTGTCCTAGACTGACCTGTCCTAGACAAACCTGTCCTAGATAGACCTGTCCTAGACAGACCTGTCCTAGAGAAACCTGTCCTAGACAAACCTGTCCTAGACAAACCTGTCCTAGACAAACCTGTCCAAGACAAACCTGTCCTAGAGAAACCTGTCCTAGACAGACCTGTCCTAGACAAACCTGTCCTAGAGAAACCTGTCCTAGACAGACCTGTCCTAGACAAACCTGTCCTAGACAAACCTGTCCTAGACAAACCTGTCCAAGACAAACCTGTCCTAAAGAAACCTGTCCTAGGCAGACCTGTCCTAGACAAACCTGTCCTAGATAGACCTGTCCTAGACAGACCTGTCCTAGAGAAACCTGTCCTAGACAAACCTGTCCTAGACAAACCTGTCATAGACAAACCTGTCCTAGACAAACCTGTCCAAGACAAACCTGTCCTAGAGAAACCTGTCCTAGACAGACCTGTCCTAGACAAACCTGTCCTAGAGAAACCTGTCCTAGACAGACCTGTCCTAGACAAACCTGTCCTAGACAAACCTGTCCTAGACAAACCTGTCCAAGACAAACCTGTCCTAAAGAAACCTGTCCTAGACAAACCTGTCCTAGAGAAACCTGTCCTAGACAGACCTGTCCTAGACAAACCTGTCCTAGACAAACCTGTCCTAGACAAACCTGTCCAAGACAAACCTGTCCTAAAGAAACCTGTCCTAGGCAGACCTGTCCTAGACAAACCTGTCCTAGAGAAACCTGTCCTAGACAGACCTGTCCTAGACAAACCTGTCCTAGAGAAACCTGTCCTGGACAGACCTGTCCTAGACTGACCTGTCCTAGACTGACCTGTCCTAGGCAGACCTGTCCTAGACAGACCTGTCCTAGACAGACCTGTCCTAGACAAACCTGTGCTAGACAGACCTGTCCTATAGAAACCTGTCCTAGACAAACCTGTCCTATAGAAACCTGTCCTAGACAAACCTGTCCTAGACTGACCTGTCCTAGACTGACCTGTCCTAGGCAGACCTGTCCTAGACAGACCTGTCCTAGACAGACCTGTCCTAGACAAACCTGTGCTAGACAGACCTGTCCTATAGAAACCTGTCCTAGACAAACCTGTCCTATAGAAACCTGTCCTAGACAAACCTGTCCTAGACAGACCTGTCCTAGACAGACCTGTCCTAGACAGAGCAATGTGTCTGTGCCTGATTTGTATGTATATCTTTCCTACCTCAAAGTATGAGAAGATGGGAGTAGTTGAATTTAGTGCACAGGATTTTTTTTTTCTTTACCTTACTGGCTCCCAAAGTGCCTTTTTGTTACTTGTTGATTGAATTTGATTCGGTTAACCAGAACATGTACTATCTACAGTGTTTTGTTCGTACCACATACATGTGTTGGTTAAAGAAACAGGAGGGCAAAACTTCATATGTATATATACACAGTTGGCTTGTAACCAAAATGTCACTGGTTCGAATACCTGAGCCGTCAAGGTTTAAAGTGTGCTGATGTGCCGTTGAGCAAGGCACTTAACCCTTATTTGCACCAGGGGCGTCGTACCAGTATGGCTGACCCTGTAAAACAACACATTTCACTGTACCTAGCCAGGGTATGTGACAAAAAACATTCTAATTTTTTTAATGTAGGAGTCTCAAAAATCAGCCAAAGTCGTACTTGGGGAATGTCCAAATGAATTCACATGGACCATACGATGAAAGAGTCCCATTCTAATACATCCCAGCAGGTAAAACAGGGTGTGTCCCAAATGACACTCTACTCCCTAGATAGCGCACTACTTTTGACTATGGCTCAGGTGAAAAGTAGTGCACTATAAAATGAATAGGGTGCCATTTGGGGTGCCGACCAGGGACTCAGGCAGTCGTATACTGTACATGACCCCTCTTTGATCCCAATTCCTGCCCCTCTTAACTCCCTGTAGTCACGCATAGCAGATAGAACACAGCCTGGAGGCACTCTGCGGTGCTTCCTTTACCATGACTGTGTGTGTGGGTGGTTGGGTGTGTGTGTGTGTGTGTGTGTGTGTGTGTGTGTGTGTGTGTGTGTGTGTGTGTGTGTGTGTGTGTGTGTGTGTGTGTGTGTGTGTGTGTGGCTGTGCCATCGAGGGAGCAACGCCAGCTGTAGTTCCCAGGATATTCTACTTATTAAAATGGATTTGGGAACCACTGTTATTTACTTAGTTAGTCAGTGAGTTACACAGTTACCCAAGTGGTTGGTTATAATACTAATCGTCTTCCAACTTCAGTGATTCAGTGATTTCTTGCAGCAAATTGAGGCCTTGCAATGTGAACGTATGTTTTGTTCTATGACAACTTACATGGTCACATCACGTGATCCGCTACATCCTTAATTTCCTTTCCCCGGAGGATTCAGCTGACTAATGGGAGTTACTGGAGGCGCACCTCTCTTAAACCATTCCCATCATCTCCTCCTCCTCCTCTGTGTGTGTGTGTGTGTGTGTGTGTGTGTGTGTGTGTGTGTGTGTGTGTGTGTGTGTGTGTGTGTGTGTGTGTGTGTGTGTGCGTGTGCGTGTGCGTGTGCGTGTGCGTGTGCGTGTGTGTGTGTGTGTGTGTGTGTGAGTGTGTGAGAGTGTGTTGAGTCAGCCTCAGACTGCTGCCCAAGATCTGGTACACTCTTAGAAAACATAAGGTGCTATCTAGAACCTAAAAGAGTTATTCAGCTGTCCCCGTAGGAAACCCTAGGAAAACTCTTTTAGGTTCTAGATAGAAAAAAATGTGTTACAAAAAAGGTGCTAAGAATTTATAGAAATGTATTGTGGGCATAGCTCTAGGATCAGATGCCAGCCCTCACCATAACCATCAGGAAGATGAATACATTATTATTAGCCCCTGTGTAAGAGGTTAAGGGGTGGGGGGGAGGGGGGGGGGGTGGAGATGCTGACTTATGGAATGCTTAGCCCTGTATTTAACATTTTCAGTGAGGAGTGAACGGCTGTCGTTACAAACCATTGACGAAGGTATTTCAGGGCAGGCTGACTCTGAACAAATGAGACAAAGTCGATATAGGGGGTAGGCTAAGTTCAAGAGTGTGTTTGTTTCGTTCGTGTGTTCATGCGTGTTTCAGTCAATCTAGGGGTGAGCTAAGTTGAAATTCACAGAGTTCCGGTTTCAACGGGAGCCGGAGAGCGTTCGCTGCTCCAGCGATGTGACGATAGACTCCAGAGAGAAAGTAGTCCAAGCTCGCTCTGATTTCCCAGAAATGGGAGACTACGATAGACTCCAGAGAGAAAGTAGTCCAAGCTCGCTCTGATTTCCCAGAAAACCATCTGTCACCGGAGTAAACGTCCAATACGCCTTTGACAAACTTTTTCCCCCTTTTCTATAATAATCACTGACCATTACATTTTCCACTTAAAAACATTGACATGTATTGTTATTCCGTCCCCTCCGTTGATGGCAACTAACTAACTTCCAGTAAGGATTACAACGTCAGTGTTGATACCATTCATCAATACAACCATACGACATTCATGAGTACACATCGCTATGGTAACAGTCATGGTAACTGTCAATGGAGACAAAGAGGGGGGGTTCAGGGACCTTAGAGGTTCCCCTGTAAAACATAGGAGCTTGCACTCCTCTCCTCTGAACCTTACCTTCGTGCTAATTCTACCTCAGTTCATACCACAGTAGCTGCTCTGCTGTTCGAAATGCTGCCAACTGAGCATACCAAACATTAGGAACACCTTCCTAATATTGAGTTGCATCCCATGTTGCCCTCAGAACAGCCTCAATTCTTCAGGTCATGGACTCTACAAGTGGTCAAATGTGTTCCACAGGGATGCTGGCCCATGTTGACTACAATGTTTCCCACAGTGTCGAGTTGGCTGGATGTCCTTTAGGTGGTGGACCATTCTTGATACACACAGGAAACTGTTGAGAGTGAAAAACAAAGTAGCGTTGCAGTTCTTGACACAAACCGGTAAGCCTACAATACCCTGTTCAAAGGCACGTAAATATGTTGTCTTGCACATTCACCCTCTGAATGGCACACATACACAATCCATGTCTCAATTGTCTCAATGATTAAAAATCCGTCTTTAACCCTGTCTCCTCCCCTTCATCTACACTGATTGAAGTGGATTTAACAGGTGACATCAATAAGGAATCATAGCTTTCACCTGGATTCACCTGGTCAGTCTATGTCATGGAAAGAGCAGGTGTTCCTAATGTGTTGAATACTGTATGTGTATGTGAGGGGATTAATGATCAGGGTTGGGGTCAATTCCAGTCAATTCAGAAGGTGAATCTAATTCAATTCCAATTTCAATTGTTCAAATGTTACTAGTTCTAAAACAATGAAGAGGATTGGAATTGGAATTTCAGTGTACTTCCTGAATGGAATGGAATTTACCCCAACCCGGTTAATGATATTGTTCTATTGTGGTCCTCTGACCTGTTCCTTTTGGTCCTCAGGCCAAAAGTTTCAAATATACAGCTCATATCAAACTCTCCATGCTACAGAGCTGGTCCAGATTCTGCAGCAGATCACAATAGCTACTCCTCTATCGGTTTACATAATGTCTATGATGTGTCAATTTTGATGTGGTGAATATTTTATGAAGGTATGTGAACCCTCCCTGAAACTACTTGCCAAACAGCTGTACAGGATTATATTACATCACGCAGAGTATTTTGATCATGATATCTGGAGACAGCGTGCGAGATGAGAGGCGCATTGGAGGTACGGTGAGAATGGGGGATTCACACCAAACATCAGCGGTGAAGGGGAAAGAACCCGATGTCAAAGGCAGTCTGGGACATATTATTAAAAAACACCTTTCTTCAAGGACTCAGACGGCAGACATTCTTCAGATTCCAGCCACTGCCCGTAAACACTGTTTCTCCCTGCTCTTGCTCTCTCTCTCTCTTCACAACATTGAATAATTATCTTTTAACTCTTTTATCTCTCTCCTCTCCTGTGTTTTTTCCTGCTCCCAGTCTCTCTCTCTTCCCAACTGGCAGCTTCATTAAATAGTACCCGCAAAACAGCAGTCTCAACGTCAACAGTGAAGAGGCGACTCCGGGATGCTGGCCTTCTAGGCAGAGTTCCTCTGTCCAGTGTCTGTGTTCTTTTGCCCATCTTAATATTTTCTTTTTATTGGCCAGTTTGAGATGTGGCTGTTTCTTTGCAACTCTTCCTAGAAGACCAGCATCCCAGAGTCGCCTCTCCACTGTTGACGTTGAGACTGGTGTTTTGCGGGTACTATTTAATGAAGCTGCCAGTTGAGAACTTGTGAGGCATCTGTTTCTCAAACTAGACACTCTAATGTACTTGTCATCTTGCTCAGTTGGCCTCCCACTCCTCTTTCTATTCTGGTTAGAGCCAGTTTGCGCTGTTCTGTGAAGGGAGTAGTACACAGCGTTGGACGAGATCTTCAGTTTCTTGGTAATTTCTCGCATGGAATAGCCTTCATTTCTCAGAAAAATTATAGACTGACAAGTTTCAGAAGAAAAGTCTTTGTTTCTGGCCATTTTGTGCCTGTAATTGAACCCACAAATGCTGATGCTCCAGATACTCAACTAGTCTAAAGAAGGCCAGTATTATTGTTTCTTTTATCAGAACAACAATTTTCAGCTGTGCTAACATAATTGCAGAAGGGTTTTCTAATGATCAATTATTCTTTTAAAATGATAGACTTGGATTAGCTAACACAACGTGCCATTGGAACACAGGAGTGATGGTTGCTGATAATGGGCTTCTGTACGCCTATGTAGATATTCCATAAAAAAATCTGCCGTTTCCAGCTACAATAGTAATTTACAACATTAACAATGTCTACACTGTATTTCTGATCAATTTGCTGTTATTTTAATGGACATTTGCTTTTCTTTGAAAAACAAGGGGACGCCAAACCTTAGTGTACATACATATAAATACACGTATATATACACTGCTCAAAAAAATAAAGGGAACACTTAAACAACACAATGTAACTCCAAGTCAATCACACTTCTGTGAAATCAAACTGTCCACTTAGGAAGCAACACTGATTGACAATAAATTTCACATGCTGTTGTGCAAATGGAATAGACAAAAGGTGGAAATTATAGGCAATTAGCAAGACACCCCCAATAAAGGAGTGGTTCTGCAGGTGATGACCACAGACAACTTCTCAGTTCCTATGCTTCCTGGCTGATGTTTTGGTCACTTTTGAATGCTGGCGGTGCTTTCACTCTAGTGGTAGCATGAGACGGAGTCTACAACCCACACAAGTGGCTCAGGTAGTGCAGCTCATCCAGGATGGCACATCAATGCGAGCTGTGGCAAGAAGGTTTGCTGTGTCTGTCAGCGTAGTGTCCAGAGCATGAAGGAGCTACCAGGAGACAGGCCAGTACATCAGGAGACGTGGAGGAGGCCGTAGGAGGGCAACAACCCAGCAGCAGGACCGCTACCTCCGCCTTTGTGCAAGGAGGAGCACTGCCAGAGCCCTGCAAAATGACATCTCTAAACAGAGAACATCCCTGCTCATCCCTACTGCCTCTGATCTGGCGGACTCACTAAACAGAGAACATCCCTGCTCATCCCTACTGCCTCTGATCTGGCGGACTCACTAAACACAAATGCTTCATTTGTAAATGATGTCTGCTTGTTGGACTGTGCCCAAAACAAAACAAAAAGACAATTGTGCCGTCTGGTTTGCTTAATAATATAAGGAATTAAAAATGATTCATACTTTTACATTTACTTGTATATTTAAAACCAAATACTTTCAGAGTTTTACTCAAGTAGTATATAACTGAGTGACTTTCACTTTTACTTGAGTCATTTTCAATTAAGGGATCTTTACTTTTACTCAAGTATGACAATTGGGTACTTTTTCTACCACTGCTCATCGGCTATTATCCTCAGTAATTTTCCATCCAAGTTGTCAGACTTGTCATTGTTGAAAGACACATTTTTTTAACCTATTCCACACTCACCAAATAAAAAATGACAATTGTTGTCTTCAGAATTTGATTAGTTATACTTAGATGTGTAGTGTCAGCCTTTGTTGCTGGCATGTCATGCCTAAGTTTGCTAATCTTGCCTATTAAAAAATCATTAAAGTAATTGAATGAGTGAGTCATCTGATTCAATGTATAACGGAGCTGAGTTTGCCTTTTTGCCCAATATTTAATTGAATGTGCTCCAAAGCTTTTTACTATCATTCCTTATATATTCATATATTTTTACCATCATTCTTTACTTTGGCGATGTCATTTACAAAATAGCCTCCAACACTCTACTCAGCAAATTGGATGTAGTCTATCACAATGCCATCCGTTTTGTCACCAAAGCCCCATATACTACCCACCACTGCGACCTGTATGCTCTCGTTGAATGGCCCTCGCTTAATATTCGTTGCCAAACCCACTGGCTCCAGGTCATCTATAAGTATTTGCTAGGTAAAGCCCCGCCTTATCTCAGCTCACTGGTCACCACAGCAGCACCCACCCGTAGCACGCGCTCCAGCAGGTATATTTCACTGGTCACCCCCAAAGAAAATTCCTCCTTTGGCCTGACTTGCCATTCCTTTTGCCTCATCCCTCTCAACCATCCAATTTTTCAATTGCTCATCAATCCACAGGGAGCCGTTTTTACAGTCATTTTCTTAATGGGTGCATGCTTAAAAGTAACTGGAATAAGAAATTTAGGTGAGGCAGATGAACCTGTAGCCATATTACTTCAACAGCATTTAACATGCGATCATGTCTAAGCTTTACAGGAATGTGGTTCTGAATATGAAGAGCAACACCTCCACCTTTGGCATTTCTGTCTTTCCTGTAGATGTTATAACCATATATTGCTACCACTGTATCAAAGGTATTATCTAAGTGCATTTCAGAGATAATCAGAATATGAATGTCATCTGTTACTAGCAAGTTATTGATTTCATGAACCTTGTTTCTTAGGCTACATATGTTAATGAGGCTATTTTTAACACTTTTCTAGGATGCTTGATTGTTTTCATTGCTTTACTGGGAAGTTTAGCAGAAGTAGACATGCTTATGTTGTTTATGTTAGTGCAGGGTGAGCTGCACACAGTGGACTTCCTACTAGGTCACACTGCCTCAGTGTTAACAGTATAACTCTGGTCTGTAGGCACGTGATTACTGCAGACAATAGCTGTAGGATCAGCAGAGGCATTCTGGGCAGTTAAAGGGACTAAAATTAGGTTACTTACATTGTGTCTTCTAACGCCCCTGGTGTAATGTTCATTTGCTGAAGCATTATGACAACTCTGAGTCACAATGGTAGGGATTAGCTGAGCTGGGCTTGGGTCATTGATAAGTCATTGTCCCAACGCAGCCTTATAATGCTGTGAAAGGATCCAGCAACCAAAATTATCCGGGTGGATCCCATCCTCCTTATAAAATGTGTTTTGTTTCGAAAAGGTATGTAGACCCACGAGCCACTGCGGCCCTTCATGATGAGTTCCGTTTTTTTGTGGCCCCCACCCCCATCAAAGTTCCCCATCCCTGTCCTAAGGCATCGTCAGATGGTTGTCTCGTGTGTCTCCCCATCGCCCGCTGGCTTTCATGTCCCGCTCTGTATGCAAATCCACACACAAGAACGACAGGGCTGGGACCAAAGGACATATGTGGACCACATGCTCTCTCGCTCTCTCTCTCTCTGACTCTTTCTCTCTCAATTTTTTTGTGTCCGGCTTTGGCATCTTAATGATTGTTCAGTCCTCAAATCACTTCCTAAACGAGGATGAATAACGATCTTTGGCTGTTGTTGGTGTTAAACAAATATTTGCTTTTAGATTGTGTAGTGAAACATCTACCATACAGCCTTATACACACACAAACACACACACACACACACACACACACACACACACACACACACACACACACACACACACACACACACACACACACACACACACACACACACACACACACACACACACACACACACACACACACACACACACACACAGCAGCTGTGTAGATGGAACTCCCATTGTTCTGCTGATGTTTCCCTGCTTTCTCTTTCCTCTGTCCTCTGTTCTTTCTCTCTGCTTTACGAGTGTAGTATGGAAGAGAGGGAAAGGGAAGTGCAGTATAGTGGGAAGGGAACGGGAAGTGCAGTATGGCAGAGAGGGAAAGGGAGGTGCAGTATGGAGAGAGGGAAAGAGAAGTGCAGTATGGAAGAGAGGGAAAGAGAAGTGCAGTATGGAAGAGAGGGAAAGAGAAGTGCAGTATGGAAGAGAGGGAAAGAGAAGTGCAGTATGGAAGAGAGGGAAAGAGAAGTGCAGTATGGGAGAGAGGGAAAGAGAAGTGCAGTATGGGAGAGAGGGAAAGAGAAGTGCAGTATGGGAGAGAGGGAAAGGGAAGTGCAGTATGGGAGAGAGGGAAAGAGAAGTGCAGTATGGAAGAGAGGGAAGGAGAAGTGCAGTATGGGAGAGAGGGAAAGGGAAGTGCAGTATGGGTGAGAGGGAAAGGGAAGTGCAGTATGGGTGAGAGGGAAAGGGAAGTGCAGTATGGGAGAGAGGGAAAGAGAAGTGCAGTATGGGAGAGAGGGAGAGGGAAAAACAAGCAGTGAGATTGTTACAGCCAGGCTCAAATAGTGTCTGTTTCCTTTCAAATACTTTAGCTGCCCGTCCTTGAGCTTGTCTCGCTCAATGAAATCAATAAAATTGTCTGAAAAGTGGAAACCCTGCCCATCTGGTAGTCCAGGCTGACTCATCAAATACTATTTGAACCCAGGTCTATCTATGAGGGGAGAGGAAAAAACAAGCAGTTGGCCTTCAAGCAGAAAGGAGCCGTCTTTGAGGGGGACCCTTAAGGAGAAGTCTTTGACGGGGCCGTTATGGGGCCATCATTGAGGGGGGCCCTTAAGGAGAAGTCTTTGACAGGGCCGTTATGGGGCCATCATTGAGGGGAGCCCTTAATCTTAAGGCTGGTGAAACTGGAGGGCGTGCATTTCAAATAAATAATCATAAAAATGATAGATGTTAAACATGTATGTACATACAAGTGTCTTATATTTGTTAAAAGCTTACATTTTTGCTAATCTAACTGCACTGTCAAATTTACAGTAGGCTTTACAGCGAAAGCATGGCATGCGATTGTTTTGAGGACGGCGCCCCACATCAAAATGTTTTTCCACCGGCACAGGTTTCATAAATTCACAAATAGCGATTAAATATTCACTTACTTTTTGAAAATCTTCCTCTGATTTGTCATCCAAAGGGTCCCAGCTACAACATGTAGTGCCGTTTTGCTAGATATGAGCCCTTAAGCTCATTGAGTAAAAAGAAAAAGCCGTACCTCAGACTGGCCAATATAAAGAAAAGATTAAGAACACAGAACGCCAGCATCCTGGAGTTCCCTCTTCACTGTTGACATCGAGACTGGTGTTTTGCGGGTACTTTTTAAGGAAGCTGCCAGTTGAGGACTTGTGAGGTGTCTGTATCTCAAACTAGACACTCTAATGTACTTGTCCTCTTGCTCAGTTGTGTACCGGGGCCTCCCACTCCTCTTTCTATTCTGGTTAGGGCCAGTTTGCGCTGTTCTGTGAAGGGAGAAGTACACAGCGTTGTACGAGATCTTCAGTTTTTTGGCAATTTCTCACATGGAATAGCCTTCATTTCTCAGAACAAGAATAGACTGACGAGTTTCAGAAAAAAGTTCTTTGTTTCTGGTCATTTTGAGCCTATAATCGAACCCACAAATGTTGACGCTCCATATACTCAACTAGTCTAAAGAAGGCCAGTTTTATTGCTGCTTTAATCAGAACGGTTTTCAGCTGTGCTAACATAATTGCAAAAGGATTTTCTAATGATCAACTAGCCTTTTAAAATTATAAACTTGCGTTAGCTAACACAACGTGCCATTGGAACACAGGAGTGATGGTTGCTGATAATGGACCTCTACACCTAAGTAGATATTCCCTTACAAATCAGCCGTTTCCAGCTACAATAGTCATTTACAAGACCAACAATGTCTACACTGTATTTCTGATCAATTTCATGTTATTTTAATGGACAAAAAATGTGCTTTTCTTTCAAAAACAAGGACATTTCTAAGTGACCCCAAACTTTTGAACGGTAGTGTATATATTTATTATAATCCATATAATAATTTTACTTATACTTTATTTAGTATTGTTTACACTTTTCCAAACTGGCAGATAAATTATACTGTAATCTAACAGCACCTGTTTGTTATGCAACAGTATCTCTTGCACTTTTGACAATGATTTTACATGAGGTCTAATTCACACGATTTGTTTAAAATACTTATATCCACTAGGCTAATAAATAATCAAAATGTTACGAACGATTGTAGGCCTATGTAGATATTCCATTAAAATCTGCCGTTTCCAGCTACAAAAGTCATTTACAACATTAACAATGTCTACACTGTATTTCTGATCAATTTGATGTAATTTTAATGGACAATAAAAATATGCTTTTCTTTCAAAAACAAGGACATTTCTAAGTGACCCCAAACTTTTGAACGGTAGTGTATATAGCACTCGGCGGTCCCGTTCTTTGAGCTTGTGTGGCCTACCACTTTATGGCTGAGCCGTTGTTGCTCCTAGATATTTCCACTTCACAATAACAGCACTTACAGTTGCCCGGGGCAGCTCTAGCAGGGCACAAATGTGTGAACTGACTTGTTAGAAAGATGGCTATGACAGTGCCACGCTAGGCTCCCGAGTGGCGCAGCGTTCTTATGCACTGCATCTCAGTGCAAGAGACATCACTACAGTCCCTGGTTCGAATCCAGGCTGTATCACATCTGGCTGTGGTTGGGAGTCCCATAAGGTCATGCACATTTGGCTCCAGCATTGTCATGGTTTGGCCGGGGTAGGCTGTCATTGTAAATAAGAATTTGTTCTTAACCCTCTTGCTTTGTTAAATAAAAGTTAAATAAAAAATAAGAAATAAAAAATAACATGGAAAACAACCACTTTTTGTGCAGTGTTAAGTTACCATCTTTACAAACAACTTCATGTAAATGTACATTACTGTATTGTACATAGGCTGGTCATCTAGGTTTATACCTGTAGACTTTCTATCGACATGAAGAAAAACACTGACCAATGCAGTAAATTAGTACATTGAGACGTCAAGGGGTTTGTGATGATGTGGCTCAGTTGGTAGCGCATGACAATGCTAGGGTTGTGGGTTCGATTCCCTTGGGGGACCAGTATGAACACGTATAAACTCACTACTATAAGAGCGTCTGCTAAAAAGGAATGAATAGACCAAGTATTTCGAGAAACTGGAAAACCTATCAAGCAATTATTTTTATATTTGACAAGTAGTATCAGATTAACTGTTTTGAACAGATAATTATCAGTTACAAATGCTGTTGAACACTCAAATACATTTAGTTTCAACTTTTTTCACAAAAGTAGTGCGCTCGGACATTACTAGTCCTGTATTAGTGGACCAATACAGATGTCTTCAGCCAGGGCATTATTAGTCCCATTTGTAAGACGCAAAGGTGTAATACCATATGATGGTTGGTAAAATACAACTGGACGACAGTGGATATGAAAAAAGTGATTTAATTTTTATATTTAATTGAAGAACTGAACTCCCTGACCTCAGAAGACTGTTGTATGACTGCCAGAAATTAGTCCAGTCCAAAGGGGTCAATATCAAAAGATCCCAAAACTCCCAAAACAAAAAAATACCAGAGGAAGAGGAGGACATCTAGCCTCTAATAAAATCCCTCTGAACAGATGCTGCACATGTGCTCTGATCTCTTATTTCTCAATAATATGTCCACCTATGGTCCAACCCATTGAAGGTAGTACTATGGCATACCACAACACAGCCACGCCAAGAGATTAAATAATGATACAAATTCAAGATGTTGGATGTCAAAGGCAGAAACCGTTAAGCCCATAGACTCTGGATCTCTGGAATTAGAATCTGAGAACTGTATTGGCTGATGGCAATTTGGTACACTGGAATTAGGGTTGCAAAATTCCGGGAACTTTTAAGAAATTCCCTGGTTTTCACGAAATCCCGGTGGGAGGGTTCTCGGAATCAGGGGGGAATAAGCAGGAAATCCCTAATCCTCCTACCAGTATTTCTGGAAAACCAGGGAATTTCTTGAAATTTCCCAGAATTTCACAACCCAAACTGGGATAGATGCTACTTAGATGTTCCTTTTCAAAAGTGTTGTTGTAGTGGGCTGCTAGACCAACTACTGAGATTTGAGACATATTGCCACTGGGCCTCCAAGCCCACATTGTCTTCAGGCTAACAGTCTCAGCACTGGGATAAGGATTCTAAGCGGATAAGCATAGAGAACAATTTTGACATAGAGAGTGAATGTGGGAAACGGATATTCATCTGACTGAGTTAGATCATCATCTACTGTAGAACTACCAGCTTCAGTGTCATCACTAGTGGATTAATCTCACCTATGGACGCCAAGGAGTAACCCAGTATTTTTGAAAGATACTAACATCTAAGACTTTGTTCATAATCATCACCATGTTTCCTAAAATCCTAGATAAATTGGAGTGTAAGAGAAGGTTGAAACATTCAAATCAACACTGTATTCTATATGACCATCAATATGTATTCATTTATTTAACTAGGTAAGTCAGTTAATAAGAACAAATTCTTATTTACAATGACGGCCTACCAAAAGACAAAATGTCTTCTTTGTGGACAGGGGGCTGGGATTAAAAATAAAACTATAGGACAAAACACACATCACGACAAGAGAGACCCCACAACACTACATAAAGAGAGACCTAAGACAACAACATAGCATGGCAGCAACACATGACAACACAGCATGGTAGCAACACCACATGACACCAATATGGTAGAAACACAATATGGCAGCAGCACAACATGGTAGAAGCTTAAAACATGGTACAAACATTATTGGGCACAGACAACTGCACAAAGGCAAGAAGGTAGAGACAACAATACATCACACGAAGCAGCCACATCTATCAGTAAGAGTGTCCGTGATTGAGCCTTTGATTGAAGAGATGGAGATAAAACTGTCCAGTTTGAGTGTTTGTTGCAGCTCGTTCCAGTCGCTAAAAGAGGCGCGACCCAGGGATGTATGTGCTTTGGGGACCTTTAACAGAACGTGACTGGCAGAACTGGTGTTGTATGTGGAGGATGAGGGCTGCAGTAGGTATCTCAGCTAGGGAAGAGTGAGGTCTAAGAGGGTTTTATAAATAAGCATCAACCAGTGGGTCTTGTGACGGGTATACAGAGATGACCAGTTTACAGAGGAGTATAGAGGGCAGTGATGGGTCCTATAAGGAGCATTGGTGGCAAATCTGATGGCCGGATGGTAAAGAACATCTAGCAACTCAAGAGCACCCTTACCTGCCGATCTATGAATTACATCTCCGTAATCTAGCATGGGTAGGATGGTCATCTGAATCAGGGGTAGTTTGGCACCTGGGGTGAAAGAGGAGCAATTACAATAGAGGAAACCACATCTAGATGTAACCTTAGCCTGAAGATTTGATATGTTTATTTATTTATTTATTTTAGCGTTATTTTACCAGGTAAGTTGACTGAGAACACGTTCTCATTTGCAGCAACGACCTGGGGAATAGTTACAGGGGAGAGGAGGGGGATGAATGAGCCAATTGTAAACTGGGGATTATTAGGTGACCATGATGGTTTGAGGGCCAGATTGGGAATTTAGCCCATGTGCTGAAAGAAGGACAGTGTACCGTCTAGCCATACTCCCAAGGACTTGTATGAGGTGACTACCTCAAGCTCTTTTTTAATTTTAACTAGGCAAGTCAGTTAAGAACAAATTCTTATTTACAATGACAGCCTAGGAACAGTGGGTTAACTTCTCTGGGGCAGGTGGGACGCAAACGTCCCACCGGCCAATAGCCAGGGAAAATACAGCGCGCCATATTCAAATAACATTATATAAAAATCAAACTTTCATTAAATCACACATGTAAGATACCAAATTAAAGCTACACTCGTTGTGAATCCAGCCAACATGTCCAGATTTCCAGCCAACAAGCCAACATGTCAGATTTCAAAAAAGTTTTTCGGCGAAAGCATAAGATGCTATTATCTGATGACAGCACAAAGTAAACAAAGAGAGAAGCATATTTCATCAATGCAAGCACGACACAAAACGCAGAAATAAAATATAAATCATGCCTTACCTTTGACGAAATTCTTTTGTTGGCACTCCAATATGTCCCATAAACATCACAAATGGTCCTTTTGTTCGATTAATTCCGTCGATATATATCCAAAATGTCAATTTCTTTGGACCGTTTCATCCAGAAAAACACAACCTTAAAGAAGACAAGATCTAAGAGTTATTTGAAAGTTAAGTGCTTAAAACCAGCAAATCAAATTGTTTGGGGACAGACTTGGTGGAGACAACTGAGCACTGAAGGTGTTCCTTGGCAAAGATTGCCTCTCCACCACCTTTGGAAGATCTGTCTTGCCGAAAACAGTTAGAACCGAAAAGATTAACACCAGTATTCAAAACACTTTCTTAACCACGTCTCAGTACTGACCAACACATCTGGATTGGACCTGGGAACCCACACTTTCAATTGATCCATTTTAGGTAATAAGCTTCTAGTGTTAACGTGCAGGAAACCCAGGCTTTTACTAGAGCAGAAATCAGTGAAACATATATCAGAGCACAAGTCAGAATTGGGGCTAGCAACAGTAGATGGGCCAGGGTGTACATGCACATTTCCAGATATCATCAGCAGTAATTCAATTATTTGTTTTACGTCATTTGAAAGTGCATCAGACGGCACTTTGATTTTCGTGAAAACGACTCCACAGATATGGCTTTTTTGCAACTTGTGGATAAAAATCTTTACAGCCCTGAGCAACAATGAAAACCCTCTTGGCATCTTTCTAGATTTATCCAAAGCGTTTGACACGGTTGATCAGAGAATATTGCTTTCCAAATTGCATTATTATGGTTTTCATGATTACGCATATAATTGGTTATGTAGTTATGTTTATGATGGAGAATATTTTGTTTATGCAAATGGTTGTGCAGCTACCAGGGCCAAGATATCCCGTAGCTTGCCACAGGGTTCGATAGTTGTGCAGCTACCAGGGCCAAGATATCCCGTAGCGTGCCACAGGGTTCAATAGTTGTGCAGCTACCAGGGCCAAGATATCCCGTAGCATGCCACAGGGTTCAATAGTTGTGCAGCTACCAGGGCCAAGATATCCCGTAGCATGCCACAGGGTTCAATAGTTGTGCAGCTACCAGGGCCAAGATATCCCGTAGCATGCCACAGGGTTCAATAGTTGTGCAGCTACCAGGGCCAAGATATCCCGTAGCATGCCACAGGGTTCAATAGTTGTGCAGCTACCAGGGCCAAGATATCCCGTAGCATGCCACAGGGTTCAATAGTTGTGCAGCTACCAGGGCCAAGATATCACGTAGCATGCCACAGGGTTCGATAGTTGTGCAGCTACCAGGGCCAAGATATCACGTAGCATGCCACAGGGTTCGATAGTTGTGCAGCTACCAGGGCCAAGATATCACGTAGCGTGCCACAGGGTTCGATAGTTGTGCAGCTACCAGGGCCAAGATATCACGTAGCATGCCACAGGGTTCGATAGTTGTGCAGCTACCAGGGCCAAGATATCACGTAGCATGCCACAGGGTTCGATAGTTGTGCAGCTACCAGGGCCAAGATATCACGTAGCGTGCCACAGGGTTCGATAGTTGTGCAGCTACCAGGGCCAAGATATCACGTAGCATGCCACAGGGTTCGATAGTTGTGCAGCTACCAGGGCCAAGATATCCCGTAGCATGCCACAGGGTTCAATAGTTGTGCAGCTACCAGGGCCAAGATATCCCGTAGCGTGCCACAGGGTTCGATAGTTGTGCAGCTACCAGGGCCAAGATATCACGTAGCGTGCCACAGGGTTCGATAGTTGTGCAGCTACCAGGGCCAAGATATCCCGTAGCGTGCCACAGGGTTCGATAGTTGTGCAGCTACCAGGGCCAAGATATCCCGTAGCGTGCCACAGGGTTCGATAGTTGTGCAGCTACCAGGGCCAAGATATCACGTAGCGTGCCACAGGGTTCGATAGTTGTGCAGCTACCAGGGCCAAGATATCCCGTAGCGTGCCACAGGGTTCGATAGTTGCACCTTTGTTATTCCTAATCTATATCAATGACCTTGCTGCTGTGTCTTCTACCTTACTTCCAATTCTCTTTGCTGATGATACCAATTTGATTTTATCATACAATAATTTACATTCGCCAGTTAATGAAGCCAACTCGGGCAATGGGCACATTTTCTGAATGGTTCCAGATAAACAAATGATCTTTAAATGTAAAAAATTCGCAAGTAAGACTAAGAAATATTGTTTAAAAAAAAGAGCCAGAATCTCATTTGGTGGGAATGAAATGGAACAAGTCCCATCCACTAAATTCCTCAGAGTTGTAATTGATGAAAAGTAATCCTGGAAAGATCATACTCAATTTGTCTGCAGCAAAATGATGAAATCTGTTGGTATCATCAAACATATTAGTGGTTTGGTTCATCAGGCTTGCTTCCTAACTCTATTCTATAGCTTAATTTACCCATATCTCATTTACTGTAATAAAAAATTACTCATCAGACAAAATACATTTGCAAGACGTCTCCAATTCCCTGGCTCCATCTGCACCTTTGATTTAGAAACTCAATATCTTGTCTATTTACGACATTAAAGCACGCCAATTATGCACTTTAATCTACAAATACTCTTATCCTCCCAGACAGTTTACCTAAACCCTTCAATGAATTCTTCCAGGTTAATTCTGAAATACATCTACAGTGGTTCTTCCTTTAAAAGTTGGGTCAAACTTCAGCACAGCTTGCAGGGTGCTGCAGAATGGTACGGCATGTTGGAGTGCATGACATCATAGTATTTTACTGTCAGCCATTGTCGCCATGAATTCTTGTTCGACCACGTCGTTCTTTTTCCCAACGCAGTTAAGCCAAAACCACGCCCTGTTATTCAGAGGGGCGTTCTACTACTCTCCCATTGGCTAGCTAGCGTTGTCTCAATCATAGGCGATCAGCGCAGAAAAAGTGACATTCCAAGATAAGGATGGAAAGTGTAATTTAACAATTAGCTGCCTATTCTAATGCAAGCCTATTATTATCATGTTTGATAACATTTGCCCATGTATTTCTTTTCAGAGTTTCAATGAGTTGTAAAAATGTCTCAGAGAACTCTCCTGAATTCTCTCAATTGAAGGTCAGCTAAGTGTACCTAGTGTATCCAACAAGTGTACCCACCATGTGCCAAATACAACAGGTCTAAATGCTTAATTACAAGCCCTTAACAAACAATGCAGTTTTAAGGAAAAAAGCTAAATAGAAATATAACAAATAATTAAGGAGAAACAATAAAATAACAGTAGCGAGGCTATAAACAGAGGGTACCGGTACAGAGTCAATGTGCGGAGGCACAGGTTAGTCGAGGTAATTGAGGTCATTTGTACATGTAGGTAGGTGTAAAGTGACTATGAATGGATAATAAACAGCGAGTGGGAGCAGACTAAAAAAGGGGGGTGGGTTGGGGACAATGCAAATAGTCCAGTGGGCCATTTGATTAACTGTTCAGGAGTCTTATGGCTTGGGGGTAGAAGCTGTTAAGAAGCCTTTTTGACCTAGACTTGGTGCTCCGGTATTGGAGTCCTCTGCAATATTTTTGGCATTCCTCTGTCACTGCCTGGTATAGAGGACCTGGATGGCAGGAAGCTTGGCCCCAGTGATGTACTGGGCTATACGCACTACCATCTGTAGTGCCTTGCGGTCGGAGGCCTAGAAGTTGCCATACCAGGCGGTAATGCAACCAGTCAGGATGCTCTCCATTGTGCAGCTGTATAACCTTTTGAGGATCTGGGTACACATACCAAATCATTTCAGTTTCCTGAGGGGGAATAGACGATGTATTGCCATCTTCACGACTGTCTTGGTGTGTTTGGACCATGATAGTTTGTTGGTGATGTGGACACCAAGGAACTTGAAGCTCTCAACCTGCTCCACTACAGCACTGTCAATGAGAATGGGGGCCTGCACGGTCCTCCTTTTTCTGTAGGTCATAATCATCTCCTTTGTCTTGATCACGTTGAGGGAGAGGTTGTTATCCTGGCACCACACTGCCAGGTCTCTGACATCCTCCCTATAGGCTGTCTTGTCGTTGTCAGTGATCAGGCCAACCACTATTGTGTCATCGACAAACTTAATGATGGTGTTGGAGTCGTGCTTGGCCATGCAGTCATGGGTGAACAGGGATTACAGGAACATGTTAGTATTACAGACCTGGTCAGGGACAGGTTGAAAATGTCAGTGAAGACACTTTCCATTTGGTTAGGGCATCCCCCCAGTACACATCCTGGTAATCCTTCTGGCCCTGTGGCCTTGTGAATGTTGACCTGTTTAAAGGTCTTACTCACATCGGCTACGGAGAGCGTGATCACACAGTCGTCATGAACAGCTGATGGGCTCATGCATGCTTCAGTGTTGCTTGCCTCGTAACGAGAATAGAAGTTATTTAGCTCATCTGGTAGGCGTGTGTCACTGGGCAGCTCGTGGCTGTACTTCCCTTTGTAGTCTGTAATAGTTTGCCAGCCCTGTCACAACGGGCGTCGGAGCCAGTGTAGTATGAATCTTAGTCCTGTATTGACGCTTTGCCTATTTGATGGTCCGTCGGAGGGCATAGCGGAATTTCTTATAAGCGTCCGGGTTAGAGTCCCGCTCCTTGAAAGCGGCAACTCTACCCTTTAACTCATTGCGGATTTTGCCTGTAATCCATGGCTTCTGGTTGGGGTATGTACGGTCATTGTGGGGACAACTTCATCAATGCACTTATTGATTTTGTGAGGTATTTGTGAGGTATTGTTCGTTTGGACTCTGCTAAGCCTTTTCCCAGCTCGTTTGTGAGAACCAGTTATAGCCTTCAGTCCTAGTTTTGATTCACCTGCCTGTTTGCCTACCAGTGTATTGCCTGCCTGTGACCACGATTCCTGCCTTCTGTGAAGGCGAAATAAACACCTGCCGCGCTCTGCGCGTGAATCTACACCTTTTAAATCCTGAGTTTCCTCACAGCAGTAATGCAGTAAATGAAATATGATTACCAGGTTCCTTTTTCATGAGGTTATAATAATCCACGCCTTCTGGGAATGTTGTAAAGTGCAAAAGTTATGGGTTGAGTTAGAAATGTTGTTGTCTTAAGTATTACAATGGCAATGAACTTTCAATCCGTCTGTCTGCATATTTCAAGACATGGCATGTAAGTGTGCAGTGAGATACCCAATGGGTTGGACAATACTTTTCTCTCGTCCATCATCTTGATAAAACGTTTATACTTAAAAACTGAAAATCCACCAATGTCAGCCTTTAAATGCTTTATTATCCAAATGTTGACAGAGAGAAACAAAATGGTGCAGTTTGAGGCCCTGTGGTGGAGAGTGATGTGGGCGCTGGAGATGGGGGTGTGAGCAGGTGGTTCTGGGTAGGTGTGATGTAGTTGTCGTTGACATGTGTATGTTTTTTGTATTGTCTAAAAATATCAAATAAAATCGTACACAAAACATTTCACGAGGAAAAATGACCAGATTGCAATACGTATCTGATTATTCATTATGTTTTTAATAACTGAGCACACACAACATGAGCATATTCATTTGGTCAAAACATTTCTTTATTAAAGACTATCAGAAAGAATGTTGGTACTTATTTATTTTGATCCAAAGCCACAAAATAGTTTGTCACTCAACTGCGTGCTGACAAATATAGCTTTATGCTGTGAAATAGCCTACTAAATAGGCCAAGCTAAAACAAATATATAAATAACAAAAAAAAACTATATTTCATGAATAAATGAAGTAGTTCAGGTCTTGAAAATATGGGTAACCTTTTTCCCCACCCTATCCTCGCTGGACTCGCTTTCATTCAGGTTCTTCTTCACATCATTAAAGAAGGACTCCGTGTTTCAGAAACTCACTTTCTATAGAGAGGCTATCACTCTGTGGTAAGTAAAGCCAGTTTGTGACAAGAATTCCTCTGTTCCTCTGTATCTGATAGAGAATTGACATGTGACTGACGATTCTTCGGAAAATAGGCATGGTAGGCTTTAGGTTTCTCTCCCTCTAAAAACAGAAAAAAATCATTCAAAAGCCAGTTTGTTATTTTGAATGATTTATTTCTGTTTCTTTCTGTTTCTTTCTTCACATTGCTAAAACCTCATCATCCCTCAATAACTTTGACTGAAGACTGGGCGTCAGCCTGATGAACCAAACTACTCAGTAATCTCTTCCATATAGGCTAACTCTCACACACACATTTAAACAAAACAAGTATTGTTATTATTTTCTTCGTTATTACTAATCAATTAATTTATACATTTATAATTAGTAGGTTATGTTATCTGTTTTAACAAACCTTTTTTATTTTCGTACTTATGTATTGCATATAGTTATTTTTGTTTTTAAATCTGTATTGTTGTCTATCACTTGTTTCCTTTGGTGCAAATAAATTCAACTTAAACTAAATCGTATCGTATCCCAACACAGCTAGTTGTCCTCTGCTCACTGTCAACATGCATTCCTCTGGTGTTAGCTGGAGTTAAAGTGATGGTTTATCAACGGAGATGGTGTCCCATGAGCCAAATACAACTATCCCCAACCCCCTCAAAAAAGAAGAGTCTTCAGCAGATAATAGATTAGCTCTGGGATAAAGCTCCTATCTGATCGTATCTGAGGTACATCGAGACCAGAGAAACACCTGAATGTGTGTTCTCCTTCTCTCCTCTCTTCCAGAGTGTGGAGATGAGAGGAGGAAAAGGGGGATGAAAGGAGGAGTGAAAGAGAGGTATTCAGGTGGAGGTGTGCGCCAGGGTCATGGTCTGTGAGCAAACAATAGTGTTTGCTTTTTCTCCTTCACCGAGAAAACACAATTACCGCCATGCTCTGAATGTGAAGTACCTTGTGTCCAAAGCTTTATCAATGACTGCATTCATGTGTCACGTTCACCCTCTTATGGCCGAGCTGAGTCAATAGAGAAATTGAGGTCCAGGCAAAAAGACCAAGCAGACCACAATCAATGCAGATGTAAAGTGTAGAATGAAGTCACGTTATTGATCATGGAGGAGGCTGTATATAGTCACTGTCTTGAATAAGCATGGAGATGGCTGTCAACCTGAAGGAGTCTTTTTATAATGGGAATCAGCATCAAAATCCCCATAAAAGACTTTCGTAACGGTCATGAAGTACGTATTGGACCTAGATTAGACCTAGATATTGTATGTATTTACTGATATGTACTCTATGTTTTGACGTTTTCAATGTACAGCATGTAGTAGTTCTGATAATGTTCTGTGCTATGCATTATGTCATGTTTCATGTGGACCCCAGGAAGAGTAACTGATGCTTTTGCAGCGGCTAATTGGGATCCTAATAAATACCAAATACCAAAATAATAACGTAGTTATTTTCCTAAATAGCATGGTAATGTCAGGCTCAGGGCAGTATAACATGTTTTGATATCTTGCCTTGTATGTTATCGCTACAAGGTCACGCTATCCCAGTTATTGCTTTCTCCAGCTAGATTATAGTTTATTTATTTTCTCATTTCCATGGAGAGACCAAAAGTACACAGATTAAAACAATACAAACAGGGGAACATTTCCACCTTCAGCGTTTCCAAATACGTCATCATGCCACCCTGGTAGGTCAAGGGCCTCTCTCTCTCTCTCTCTCTCTCTCTCTCTCTCTCTCTCTCTCTCTCTCTCTCTCTCTCTCTCTCTCTCTCTCTCTCTCTCTCTCTCTCTCTCTCTCTCTCTCTCTCTCTCTCTCTCTCTCTCTCTCTCTCTCTCTCACTCTCACTCTCACTAATTATACCCCACTAAAGAGACCGCACTAATCACACCCTACTAATTATACCCCACTAATCACACCCCACTTAAGAGACCCCACTAATTATACCCCACGAAAGAGACCCCACTAATCACACCCCACTAAAGAGACCCCACTAATCACACCCCACTAAGGAGACCCTCTAATCACACCCCACTAAAGAGACCCCACTAATCACACCCCACTTAAGAGACCCCACTAATTATACCTCACTAATTATACCCCACTAATTGTAACCCACTAAGGAGACCCCACTAATCACACCTCACTAAGGAGACCCCACTAATTATACCCCACTAATTATACCCCACTAATTGTAACCCACTAATCATACCCCACTAATCACACCCCACTAAGGAGACCCCACTAATTATACCCCACTAATTATACCCCACTAATTGTAACCCACTAAGGAGACCCCACTAATCACAACTCACTAAGGAGACCCCACTAATTGTATCCCACTAATCATACCCCACTAATCACACGTCACTAAGGAGACCCCACTAATTATACCCCACTAATTATACCCCACTAATTGTAACCCACTAATCCTACCCCACTAATCCTACCCCACTAATCCTACCCCAGTAAGGAGCGTTGCATGTACTTGGGAGCTCTTGTATAGCTATTTTAAGGGTCAACAATTTAGATATTTTAAGTGTCCATCATAATGAAAAATAACAACCAAAATGATCCTTTCAGTCCTACAAGCCACTGAAATCATTTCAGTGGAGGAGCGTTGCCAAGCCGACAGAGAGGCAGGCAGAGTACAATTCACATGTACCCCAGTGTCACGCCCCTGGATCAAAGCAGGAGAGTAACTTGACTTCTGTTGTGTCGTAAATCATGTTGATATCCACACAAACATGACCCTGTGTCTCCAGCTGAGGCTGTAAAACCTCCCTTTTAGACAGCCAGGCTGAATCCAAAAATGGCACCCTATTCCCTTTATAGTGCACTACTTTAGTTTAGTGCACTAAATAGAGAATAGGGTACCAGTTGGGACATAGACAGAGACATTTCCATTAATGATTCTTCCGCTGCTCTTGGGCCGAGGCCAGGCCTGGCTCCCATAAAGAGTGATTATTTTGAATCCATCTCCCAGAGACCACTGTGGAGAAAAGGTGAAATTGATTGGCCACGAAGAGTGAAGGTTTCGTTTTCACGGCAACAGTCACTCAGCAATTATTTTCCAAACAGACAATGGAAGTTATGCAACCGCTGGACATTCAGCCTGTTGAGTTTCCTGCCAAGTTCAGATGGACTTAGAAAAGTAGTATTTCAGGAAGTAAAAAGGGAGATTGACCTTTTCTAAAAATGTGCATTTCAACTGTCCAGAACAAGATTTCAACTGAATGTGTGTAACTGCAGTCACAGTGTAACTGTGTGACAAAGCCTTGTATGAAACGTGTGATGGACTGAGAGTAAGTACCATACTCCAGAAAACATGATGTAAATTACATTTTAAACTGGGTTGAATTGAGCCCTGAATGCTGATTGGCTGACAGCAGTGGTATATCAGACCGTACACCACGCGTATGACAAAACAGAAATTTGTGGTACATGGCCCATACACCAAGACTAAGGGCTGTGTCCAGGCACTCCGTGATGCATTGTGCGTAAGAACAGCCCTTATCCGTGATATATCGGCCATATTCCACCCCCCCTCCCCCCCCCCGGGCCTTTTTACTTAATTAGAAGTGATATCCCAGCTGTACTGATGAACTGGATGACATGGGGTGAGGATCGTCTGTGGTATGACAGTGAGATCTAAGAGTGCTGCTGTCTTTTGTATGGCCTGTGGCCACGATAGGGTTATTTCCTGTCTTCAATTATGTAACATATCATTTTCAAGGCTATCTGTGTGTGATCCGTCCCCTCACAGTAACCACACATCCTCACTCCATGTCAACAACAGTCCCTCAGGGTGACTATTATAGCCAGGGTAAATTATCCACATCCCAATTGGCACCTTATTCCCTTTATAGTGCACTATACAAATTAATGAACTATATAGGGACTAGGGTGCCATTTTGGACGCATACCTTATCTAGTGTAAACCCTTGTGTTTATTTTCCCAACGAAGTGAGTCAGAAGAATATTTTTTTTATTTTAAGCTATCAAAGGCCGTACAGCCACAGAACAGCCACGGAGGGATAAGTCCATGTGTTTTGACAGTGTGTGCTCTCCTATCGTGCATGCTGCTGATAGGACACCAGAGGATAGAGCCGTCCAGGGTTGGCTAGCTGCCATGACACGCCGTAGCCACAACAAACAGGGGCTGTTGGAGGAAACTTGGCGTTGGCTCTGGGTTTGTCTCAGTGAGGCAAAGTCAATGTCTTCAATGAGGATAGACGTGCTTGGCAGTCATACTGGTAAACCCTTCCAGTGGATTCTTGAAAAGTGCGAGAAGTGCGTTCTTCAAAAACAATCATTGTTCCCCGCTAGAATCACTTGAATCTCTCTCTCTCTCTGAGTCCCATCTCCTCACTCTCTCTCTTTCTGAGTCCCATCTCCTCACTCTCTCTCTGAGTCCAATCTCCTCACTCTCTCTCTTTCTGAGTCCCATCTCCTCACTCTCTCTCTCTCTCTGAGTCCCATCTCCTCACTCTCTCTGAATCCCATCTCCTCACTCTCTCTCTCTCTCTCTCTCTCTGAGTCCCATCTCCTCACTCTCTCTGAATACCATCTCCTCACTTTTTCTCTCTCTCAATCCCATCTCCTCACTCTCTCTCTCTCTCTCTCTCTCTGAGTCCCATCTCTTCACTCTCTCTGAATACCATCTCCTCACTCTTTCTCTCTCTCAATCCCATCTCCTCACTCTATTTCTCTAGGCTCTTTCTATTCCACATTTCACAATGAGCAAGTCACTTCTGAGAAAAAAGACGGAGGAAACATCTTCACAGGCTGATACTATGAAAAGTGCTACCTTTCCCACATTCAAATGTATTGTAGTAACCTACATCATCGCCGAATGGCAGTTACACATTGGAAATGTGAGCAGAGCAGTTGCATATTGAAACCGGGCCAAGTTCCACTGGTTCCACTGCTCCCTTAACAGTTGGCGTCAGATTTACAGGCTCTAGCAGATAGAGTGTTGTAATTCTGTACTGTTCTTTGTGAGGAAGTTATTACGGTCATAAAACAGCCTCTCCATCAATTAGGGACTGTGCTCATGGTCGGACACATCCCATTGAATAATTTCCAAGAGCAGGGTGAGAAAAGGTTAGTGATTTTGGACTGCCGGTCTACTGCTCTCTCTCTCTCTCTCTCTCTGAGGAGTCAAAATTGGTTGGGTGTAGTGGTGTTTGGCTCTTAGAACTAGTCAGGCCAGCTGCATTGAAGGAAGTGCGAATCTGTTCCGTTCAGGTCCCGATTCTGAAAGTATTGATAGAGGCATGGCCTTGATATGAAAGAGGACATTCATAATAACAATCCGGGGGGGGGTTAACTGACCTCAATAAACTGGGACAGATCTACGTTTCCATTTTAATCACTTAGCGACATACAATTAGTGCATTCATCTTAACCCTGTACAGTCTAAGCCCTGTCTAAGCCGGGGGGGGGGGGGGTTCTACTAACCTATATGGAATTGTTTTAAGAAGGTCGGACCAAGGATAATCTATTTGAATTTAAATTTTGAGGTCCCCTTTACTTCAGAGAGAATATGAACTTTGAGTATGTTAGGGTGGTTATAGTGTTGACTTGGAGCTTTTAACATCACATCATTTCAAAGATAGCAAAGATTGCCACGACATCCGGTTTGGAGCGAGCGGTCGCATTTGCATTCGCTCTGCAGGTAGTATAACTTTTCATTACATTTCATTACATTTCATTATAGTACAACGGTTTAATTTGTCCAACCTTAGCAATTTCTTCTTAGCTAGCTACATAGCCGTCTGTGTATCAAAGATAATTGCGTAATTATCGTATTTCGTCGTCTATCGTAGTCCACACTGCTATCTGCCCAGCAGCTAGCCAGCTAGCAAACGTCCACCGTCTACCGAATAGTAGTATAACTTTTCATTACATTTCATTATAGTACAACGGTCTGATTTTCATTTTCATTACAGTACAACGGTTTGATTTGTTTGATCTTAGCTAGCTACATAGCCGTCTTTGTAGCAAACATAATTGTGTAGTTATTGAGGTTCGCTAGCCAGCTATTTTCGTCCTAACGTAACGCAACGTAGCCAACACTGCTAGCTAGCCAGCTTGCCACCGAATAGCAGCATTGTAGAAACGAGTGCATTACAACGGAACGACTTGATTAGTGTAGTGTTGGCTGGCTACACAGTTGTCTTTGCTATCTTTGATTTGTTTGATCTTAGCTAGCTACTTAGCTGGCTACATAGCCGTCTTTGTATCACAGATAATTGTGTAGTTATCGAGGTTCGCTGAGGTTCGCTAGCCAGGTATTCTCGTCCTAACGTAACGTAACGTAACGTAGTCAACCCTGCTAGCTAGCCAGCTAGCCACCGATTAGCAGCACTGTAGAAACGATTACATTACAACGGAACGACTTGATTTGTGTAGTGTTAGCTAGCTACATAGTTTTCATTGCTATCTTTGTATCTAAGATAATTGTGTAGCTTTGAGTAATTATCGGTTAGCTAGCCAGCTATTTTCGCCTGCCGCGCTGCCGTCCTCCTACCTAGCCAACACTGCTAGCTAACACTGCTAGCTAGCCAACTTCTACCGAATAGCAGCACTGTAGAAACTTACATTACAACGGAACGACTTGATTAGCGTAGTGTTAGCTAGTTGTCTTTGCTGTCCTTGTATCCATGATAATTGTGTAGTTTAGAGAAATTTAGAGAAATTGTCGAGGTCACCTAGCCAGCTTCACTTTCAACAACGCAGCCACTGCTAGCCAGGCTACTTCACCAGCCAGCAGTACTAAATCATTTTAGTCAATCAGATCTTTTATTTTATTTTATTTTTTGCAACGTAAGCTTAACTTTCTGAACATTCGAGACGTGTAGCCCACTTGTCATTCTAATCTCCTTTGCTTTAGCGTAGCCTCTTCTGTAGCCTGTCAACTATGTGTCTGTCTATCCCTGTTCTCTCCTCTCTGCACAGACCATACAAACGCTTCACACCGCGTGGCCGCGCCCACCCTAACCTGGTGGTCCCAGCCCGCACGACCCACGTGGAGTTCCAGGTCTCCGGTAGCCTCTGGAACTGCCGATCCGCGGCCAACAAGGCAGAGCTCATCTCAGCCTATGCGTCCCTCCAGTCCCTCGACTTCTTGGCACTGACGGAAACATGGCTCACCACAGATAACACTGCTACTCCTACTGCTCTCTCTTCGTCTGCCCACGTGTTCTCGCACACCCCGAGAGCTTCTGGTCAGCGGGGTGGTGGCACCGGGATCCTCATCTCTCCCAAGTGGTCATTCTCTCTTTCTCCCCTTACCCATCTGTCTATCGCCTCCTTTGAATTCCATGCTGTCACAGTTACCAGCCCCTTCAAGCTTAACATCCTTATCATTTATCGCCCTCCAGGTTCCCTTGGAGAGTTCATCAATGAGCTTGATGCCTTGATAAGCTCCTTTCCTGAGGACGGCTCACCTCTCACAGTTCTGGGTGACTTTAACCTCCCCATGTCTACCTTTGACTCATTCCTCTCTGCCTCCTTCTTTCCACTCCTCTCCTCTTTTGACTTCACCCTCTCACCTTCCCCCCTACTCACAAGGCAGGCAATACGCTTGACCTCATCTTTACTAGATGCTGTTCTTCCACTAACCTCATTGCAACTCCCCTCCAAGTCTCCGACCACTACCTTGTATCCTTTTCCCTCTCGCTCTCATCCAACACTTCCCACACTGCCCCTACTCGGATGGTATCGCGCCGTCCCAACCTTCAAGTTTCAATCAATCAAGTTTATTTTATATAGCCCTTCGTACATCAGATAATATCTCGAAGTGCTGTACAGAAACCCAGCCTAAAACCCCAAACAGCTAGAATGCAGGTGTAGAAGCACGGTGGCTAGGAAAAACTCCCTAGAAAGGCCAAAACCTAGGAAGAAACCTAGAGAGGAACCAGGCTATGAGGGGTGGCCAGTCCTCTTCTGGCTGTGCCGGGTGGAGATTATAACAGAACTATGCCAAGATGTTCAAAAATGTTCATAAGTGACAAGCATGGTCAAATAATAATCATGAATAATTTTCAGTTGGCTTTCATAGCTGATCATTAAGAGTTGAAAAACAACAGGTCTGGGACAGGTGGCGGTTCCATAACCGCAGGCAGAACAGCTAAAACTGGAATAGCAGCAAGGCCAGGCGGACTGGGGACAGCAAGGAGTCACCACGGGCGGCAGTCCCGACGCATGGTCCAGGGCCCAGGTCCTCCGAGAGAAAGAAAGAGAGAAGGAGAAAATTAGAGAGAGCCAAGATTTTCAAAATGTTCATAAATGACAAGCATGGTCAAATAATAATCAGGAATAAATCTCAGTTGGCTTTTCATAGCCGATCATTAAGAGTTGAAAACAGCAGGTCTGGGACAGGTAGGGGTTCCATAACCGCAGGCAGAAGAGTTGAAACTGGAATAGCAGCAAGGCCAGGCGGACTGGGGGCAGCAAGGAGTCACCACGGCCGGTAGTCCCGACGTATGGTCCTAGGGCTCAGGTCCTCCGAGAGAAAGAGAGAAGGAGAAAATTAGAGAGAGCCAAGATTTTCAAAATGTTCATAAATGACAAGCATGGTCAAATAATAATCAGGAATAAATCTCAGTTGGCTTTTCATAGCCGATCATTAAGAGTTGAAAACAGCAGGTCTGGGACAGGTAGGGGTTTCGTAACCGCAGGCAGAAACAGTTGAAACTGGAATAGCAGCAAGGCCGGGCGGACTGGGGACAGCAAGGTGTCAGCATGCCCGGTAGTCCTGACGTATGGTCCTAGGGCTCAGGTTCTCAGAGAGAAAGAGAGAACGAGAGAATTAGAGAGAGCATACTTAAATTCACACAGGACACTGGATAAGACAGGAGAAGTATTCCAGGTATAACCAACTGACCCTAGCCCCCCGACACATAAACTACTGCAGCATAAATACTGGAGGCTGAGACAGGAGCGGTCAGGAGACACTGTGGCCCCATCCGAAGAAACCCCCGGACAGGGCCAAACAGGAAGGATATAACCCCACCCACTCTGCCAAAGCACAGCCCCCACACCACTAGGGGACACCACCTTCGCTCTCTCTCCCCCGCTACTCTCTCCTCTTCCATCCTATCATCTCTTCCCTCTGCCCAAACCTTCTCCAACCTATCTCCTGATTCTGCCTCCTCAACCCTCCTCTCCTCCCTTTCTGCATCCTTTGACTCTCTATGTCCCCTATCCTCCAGGCCGGCTCGGTCCTCCCCTCCCGCTCCGTGGCTCGACGACTCATTGCGAGCTCACAGAACAGGGCTCCGGGCAGCCGAGCGGAAATGGAGGAAAACTCGCCTCCCTGCGGACCTGGCATCCTTTCACTCCCTCCTCTCTACATTTTCCTCTTCTGTCTCTGCTGCTAAAGCCACTTTCTACCACTCTAAATTCCAAGCATCTGCCTCTAACCCTAGGAAGCTCTTTGCCACCTTCTCCTCCCTCCTGAATCCTCCTCCCCCTCCCCCCCCCCTCCTCCCTCTCTGCAGACGACTTCGTCAACCATTTTGAAAAGAAGGTCGACGACATCCGATCCTCGTTTGCTAAGTCAAACGACACCGCTGGTTCTGCTCACACTGCCCTACCCTGTGCTTTGACCTCTTTCTCCCCTCTCTCTCCAGATGAAATCTCGCGTCTTGTGACGGCCGGCCGCCCAACAACCTGCCCGCTTGACCCTATCCCCTCCTCTCTTCTCCAGACCATTTCCGGAGACCTTCTCCCTTACCTCACCTCGCTCATCAACTCATCCTTGACCGCTGGCTACGTCCCTTCCGTCTTCAAGAGAGCGAGAGTTGCACCCCTTCTGAAAAAACCTACACTCGATCCCTCCGATGTCAACAACTACAGACCAGTATCCCTTCTTTCTTTTCTCTCCAAAACTCTTGAACGTGCCGTCCTTGGCCAGCTCTCCTGCTATCTCTCTCAGAATGACCTTCTTGATCCAAATCAGTCAGGTTTCAAGACTAGTCACTCAACTGAGACTGCTCTTCTCTGTATCACGGAGGCGCTCCGCACTGCTAAAGCTAACTCTCTCTCCTCTGCTCTCATCCTTCTAGACCTATCGGCTGCCTTCGATACTGTGAACCATCAGATCCTCCTCTCCACCCTCTCCGAGTGGGGCATCTCCGGCGCGGCCCACGCTTGGATTGCGTCCTACCTGGCAGGTCGCTCCTACCAGGTGGCGTGGCGAGAATCTGTCTCCTCACCACGCGCTCTCACCACTGGTGTCCCCCAGGGCTCTGTTCTAGGCCCTCTCCTATTCTCGCTGTACACCAAGTCACTTGGCTCTGTCATAACCTCACATGGTCTCTCCTATCACTGCTATGCAGACGACACACAATTAATCTTCTCCTTTCCCCCTTCTGATGACCAGGTGGCGAATCGCATCTCTGCATGTCTGGCAGACATATCAGTGTGGATGACGGATCACCACCTCAAGCTGAACCTCGGCAAGACGGAGCTGCTCTTCCTCCCGGGGAAGGACTGCCCGTTCCATGATCTCGCCATCACGGTTGACAACTCCATGGTGTCCTCCTCCCAGAGCGCTAAGAACCTTGGCGTGATCCTGGACAACACCCTGTCGTTCTCAACTAACATCAAGGCGGTGGCCCGTTCCTGTAGGTTCATGCTCTACAACATCCGCAGAGTACGACCCTGCCTCACACAGGAAGCGGCGCAGGTCCTAATCCAGGCACTTGTCATCTCCCGTCTGGATTACTGCAACTCGCTGTTGGCTGGGCTCCCTGCCTGTGCCATCAAACCCCTACAACTCATCCAGAACGCCGCAGCCCGTCTGGTGTTCAACCTTCCCAAGTTCTCTCACGTCACCCCGCTCCTCCGCTCTCTCCACTGGCTTCCAGTTGAAGCTCGCATCCGCTACAAGACCATGGTGCTTGCCTACGGAGCTGTGAGGGGAACGGCACCTTAGTACCTTCAGGCTCTGATCAGGCCCTACACCCAAACAAGGGCACTGCGTTCATCCACCTCTGGCCTGCTCGCCTCCCTACCACTGAGGAAGTACAGTTCCCACTCAGCCCAGTCAAAACTGTTCGCTGCTGTGGCACCCCAATGGTGGAACAAACTCCCTCACGACGCCAGGACAGCGGAGTCAATCACCACCTTCCGGAGACACCTGAAACCCCACCTCTTCAAGGAATACCTAGGATAAAGCAATCCTTCTGCCCCCCCCCCCCCCCCCCTTAAAAGATTTAGATGCACTATTGTAAAGTGGCTGTTCCACTGGATGTCATTAGGTGAATGCACCAATTTGTAAGTCGCTCTGGATAAGAGCGTCTGCTAAATGACTTAAATGTAAATGTAAATCATTTGGAGGTTCTAGCTTATTTGGGGACAGAATTAGAGTTGCGTCATTTTAGTAGTCCGGGAGAGGCTATACGGACACGCCTGATGCCCAAATTGATGAGGTATGTCGCGCAGCTGAGAGTCAAGTGTGCAGACAAATGGATTTGGTTCAATTAGTAGAGTCAGTCTTTCTGATTAGACCTTCCCAGCTAGCTAGTTTATGCTGGCTAGCTGGAAACAACAGCAGCAAAATGCTAGTTAAAACTTGAACGAAAGTGATGTTCATTTCGATGGGCGAGGGAGAAATAACTTGTAGTATTGATCACCATCTGTATGTCAGCGTGACATGCCAATTAGCTAACGTAATGACAAGCAGGTGCGAGGGGCTTGCTGACGTGAGACTTTCCACCGGGAATAAAGCTGTAGGCTATTACATGTGGCTGGCTGTAGCTAACTTGGACAATTTGTTCTATTCCACTTGATTTATATTTAGAGTAGGAATAGCAGCACGAAAAATAACTTGTAATACTGGATGTCATCGTGACACCGTCTACTGCTGCTCAATGGGGAGAGTTTGCGCTGACAGCCAGCAACACAACAATATGGGGCACAGTGTAATTTGCTCCCGTTTGCAGCAGAACTGTGAGGGAAGTAGCTAGAGAGCGTAGCCAATAGCAGGCCTGTAAGGAGAGGGATGTAGCTAGAGAGCGTAGCCAATAGCAGGCCTGTAAGGAGAGAGAAGTAGCTAGAGAGCGTAGCCAATATCAGGCCTGTAAGGAGAGGGAAGTAGCTAGAGAGCGTAGCCAATAGCAGGCCTGTAAGGAGAGGGAAGTAGCTAGAGAGCGTAGCCAATAGCAGGCCTGTAAGGAGAGGGAAGTAGCTAGAGAGCGTAGCCAATAGCAGGCCTGTAAGGAGAGGGAAGTAGCTAGAGAGCGTAGCCAATAGCAGGCCTGTAAGGAGAGGGAAGCAGCTAGAGAGCGTAGCCAATAGCAGGCCTGTAAGGAGAGGGAAGTAGCTAGAGAGCGTAGCTAATATCAGACCAGTATATTTTCACCGAAAATGTAAAGCTACGGCAATACTGTCTACATTTTCGTACAAAAATATATAATATAAATAATAATAATAATTGCTCAGATAAAAGGAATGATTCTGAATACTCACCAGTCCCAACTTTGGCAAATGTCTAATTCTCGCTGAAGTTTCTACTTTTACCCAGAAGCATAAACTAGCTAGCTGTGAAGGGCTCATCAGGATGACTGACTAAACTAGCTAGCTGTGAAGGGCTCATCAGGATGACTGACTGAACTAGCTAGCTGTGAAGAGCTCAACAGGACGACTGACTGAACTAGCTAGCTGTGAAGGGCTCATCAGGATGACTGACTGAACTAGCTAGCTGTGAAGGGCTCAACAGGACGACTGACTGAACTAGCTAACTGTGAAAGACTCATCAGGATGACTGACTAAACTAGCTAGCTGTGAAAGACTCATCAGGATGACTGACTAAACTAGCTAGCTGTGAAGGGCTCATCAGGATGACTGACTAAACTAGCTAGCTGTGAAAGGCTCATCAGCATGACTGACTAAACTAGCTAGCTGTGAAGGGCTCATCAGGATGACTGACAAACTAGCTAGCTGGGAAGGGCTCATCAGGATGACTGACTGAACTAGCTAGCTGTGAAGGGCTCATCAGGATGACTGACTGAACTAGCTAGCTGTGAAGAGCTCATCAGGATGACTGACTGAACTAGCTAGCTGTGAAAGGCTCATCAGGATGACTGACTAAATTAGCTAGCTGTGAAGGGCTCAACAGGACAACTGACTGAACTAGCTAGCTGTGAAGGGCTCATCAGGATGACTGACTAAATTAGCTAGCTGTGAAGGGCTCAACAGGATGACTGACTAAACTAGCTAGCTGTGAAGGGCTCATCAGGATGACTGACTAAATTAGCTAGCTGTGGAGGGCTCAACAGGATGACTGACTAAACTAGCTAGCTGTGAAGGGCTCATAATGATGACTGACTAAACTAGCTAGCTGTGAAAGACTCATAAGGATGACTGACTGAACTAGCTAGCTGTGAAGGGCTCATCAGGATGACTCAATGAACTGACTGAACCCAATCCGTTCATTTCCACTCGACTCTCGCTGCGCGACATACGTCATCAATTTGTGTACCAGGCGTATTCATATAATCTCTCCCCATTTGCTCAGAAAATGTTTCAGTGTTGTAAATCAAAATTAGGCACCTGGTCAGTTTGCTTGAAGGCGTTTCTGGGCGCTTCTTGTGTGAATTGTGTTCAAAGAAAACAATAGAGCTGTCGACTTAGACCAATGTGTCAAAGACTTTAAATATTGGAAATTCATTATACCATGTCGGGAAGCCTATTAATACTACTATTTTAAAGATCACAGTCCAACAGAAATAAATTCCTGACCTTTGATCACGTCAAAGTACACATACTGTACGTGACTGTCCCGCTCCCATGTGTTACTGCTGTTAATGATGTACTCTGCAGCTGGGTACACATCCATGTTCCCAGTTCCCGCCATCTCTGCCCCCATAAAAGTATTTCTAGCCTGCACTATTAATGTTTATGTACCTGCATAACCTCTGCTGTAACATCTGACCACAGAGCTGAGACACAGCTGAATGACTTACGTACTCATGAACAACTAACAGAGCAGGGTCTGACCCAGTGACCTAAGAGGGGGTGTGACCTGACCACTGTCTGAATGACCTATATCTGGAAGAGAGTAGAAGGGCTTCAGGAAGCAGCGGTGGGAAATAGATCAAATCAGATCAAACGTTATTTGTGTCACATGTGCTGACTACAACAGGTTTAGTTAGACCTTACCGTGAAATGCTGACTTACAAGCCCTTAACACTGTAGTTTTAAGAAATATAAGAGTTTAGAAAAAATGTACTAAATAAACTGAAGTTTAAAAAAAAAGTTACACAATAAAATAACAGGGCTATATACAGGGGGTACCAGCACCGAGTCAATGTGCGGGGATACAAGCTAGTAGAGGTAATGGAGGTAAAATGCACATGTATGTAGGGGTTAAGTGATAAACCTCTCTAGGGTACGTGAGACGTTAGCGTCCCAACTCTTCAACAGCCTGTGAAACTGCAGGGCGCCAAATTCAAAACAACAGAAATCCCATAATTAAAATTCCTCAAACATACATGTATTTTACACCATTTTAAAGATACACTTGTTGTAAATCCAGCAACAGTGTCCGATTTCAAAAAAGGCTTTACGACGAAAGCAAACCAAGCGATTATGTTAGGTGAGTGCCTATTCACAGAATAACACAGCCATTTTTTCAGCCAAAGAGAGGATTCACAAAAAGCAGAAATATAGATAAAATGTATCACTAACCTTTGATGATCTTCATCAGATGACACTCATAGGACTTCATGTTACACAATACATGTATGTTTTGTTCGGTAAAGTTCATATTTATATCCAAAAATCTGAGTTTACATTGGCGCCTTACGTTCAGAAGTTCCAAAACATCCTTTGATTTTGCAGAGAGACACATTAATTTACAAGAATACTCATAATGAACATTGCTAAAGGATACAACTGTTATGCATGGAATTTTAGATGCACTTCTCCTTAATGCAACCGCTGTTTCAGATTTCAAAAAAGCTTTACGGAAAAAGCAAAACCATGCAATAATCTGAGGTCGGCGCTCAGAGCCCAATCAAGACACAAATATAGCCGCCATATTATGCAGTCAACAAAAGTCATAAAAGCATTATAAATCTTCACTTACCTTTGCTGATCTTCGTCGGAATGCACTCCCAGGACTCCCACTTCCACAAGAAATGTTTGTTTTGTTCGGTAATGTGCATCATTTATGTCTAAATAGTTACTTTTGTTAGCGCGTTTGGTAAACAAATCCAAAGTCACAAAGTGCGTTCACTAAAAGCAGACGAAATGTCAAAAAGTTCCGTAACAGTTAGTAGAAACATGTCAAACGATGTATTGAATCAATCTTTAGGATGTTTATAACATAATTCTTCAATAATGTTCCAACCGGAGAATTCCTTTGTCTTCAGAAGAACAAATGGAACGGGAGCAAACTCTCATGTGAATGCGCATGGTCAGCTCGTGGCTGCTGGCATACCTCTGACTCATTACTCTCTCCTTCGGCCCCACTAAACAGTAGAGGCATCAGACAAGGTTCTAAAGACTGTTGACATCTAGTGGAAGTCTTGGAAAGTGCAACATTACCAATATCCCACTGTATCTTCAATAAGAGCTGAGTGGAAAATCGACCAACCTCCGATTTCCTACCACCTGGTTGGATTTTTTCTCAGGTTTTTGGCTGACATATGAGTTCTGTTATACTCACAGACATCATTCAAACAGTTTTAGAAACTTCAGAGTGTTTTATATCCAAATCCACTAATAATATGCATATTCCAGCTTTTCTGGCTTTGTAGCAGGCCGTTTACTCTAGGCATGCTTTTCATCCGGACGTGAAAATACTGCCCCCTACCCCAAAGAAGTTAGGAGCCTTTTGGCCCTAGACTTGGCTCTCGGTTACCGCTTGCCATGAGGTATCAGAGAGAGCAGTCTATGACTTGGGTGGCTGGAGTCTTTGACCATTTTTAGACAGCCATGTTTGTTGTGGTCTACCTCCAATGTGGAGGTCATGGAATCTGACCTCTGACCTGTATGGTTCATCTAAGTCATGAGGTTCTCTACAGGTCGTAAGCAGAAAGACAACCCCCTGACTTAGAGGAGAGATAGCATATGGTCCGGAGCCGTATCTCCCTCCCCGATTCCATGACGCTCACATTGGAGGTAGACCACAACTAACATGGCTGCCTACAATTCAGTCATGTTTCACCTATTTCCCACTGCTGCTTCCTGCTGCTTCCCACTACTCTCCTCTAGATAAAGGTCATTCAGACAGTTGTCATGTAACACCTCTTTCATAGACACACTTTCACACTCTGCTGCTACTCTGTTTATTATACATCCTGATTGCCTAGTCACTTTTACCCTTGCCTACCATGTATTGATTCGGTACCGGTACTCATTGTATATAAGTCACGTTATTATTTTAATTGCGTTACTATTTCATTTTGTATTTTTTGCTGAATGTATCTTACTTTTTAGCTCATCATTGTTGGGAAAAAGCTCGTAAGTAAGCATTTCATTGTAAAGTCTGCCCCTTTTCTTGGCGTGTGTGACAAATAAAATTAGGTCTCTGGTTCAGACCCCTCTCAGGTCACTGGGCCAGACCAATGTTAGGTTACTGGGTCAGACCCCTCTCAGGTCACTGGTTCAGACCCCTCTCAGGTCACTGGGTCAGACCCTTTTCAGGACACTGGGTCAGACCCCTCTCAGGTCACTGAGTCAAACCCCTCTCAGGTCACTGAGTCAGACCCTGCTCTGGTACAGTAGTTGTTTACTACCATTCAGCTGTGCCTCAGCTCTGTGGTCAGATGTTACCTTCTCTGCTCTGGTTTTTGAACTAACAACCTTTTGGTTTACTGGCCCAATGCGCTAACCGCTAGGCTACCTGCCTCCCAGTGGAGTGTTTGGCTTTACGTCTTGTTGTTGTTACGTGTTAGGTAGTACATCATTGAATTAGGTTTAAAGCTTGCTGTTCCAAAATGCACTGTGACGTTCATTGAGTTCACAGACATTGGGCAAACCCCTTTAATAACAGCCCCTTAAAGGGGCTGGATATCCAAGCCCCTTTAATAACAGCCTCTTAAAAGGGATGGATATCTAAAGAAACACTCATATCATACCTGTCTGTGTGAGTCTCAACATCTGTCAGAGAGAGCTCTGTGAGTCAACCTCTCAACCTCTCAATTGCCCGTTTGTAAATTCTTTAAGGCTGTTGCAACCACATTTTCCTGTTAGTTTAACAACCTCCCACTGTTTCTGCCTGTATCCTGGTGACCACTAGCAACCACATCAACAGTCATGATGATAACAGGTGGTGTGCGTCTCCAATGGCACCTTGTTCCCTATATAGTGCACTACTTCTGAGCAGAGCACTGATTAGTAGTGCACTACTTCTGAGCAGAGCCCTGATTAGTAGTACACTACTTCTGAGCAGAGCCCTGATTAGTAGTGCACTACTTCTGAGCAGAGCCCTGATTAGTAGTACACTACTTCTGAGCAGAGCCCTGATTAGTAGTGCACTACTTCTGAGCAGAGCCCTGATTAGTAGTGCACTACTTCTGAGCAGAACCCTGATTAGTAGTGCACTACTTCTGAGCAGAGCCCTGATTAGTAGTACACTACTTCTGAGCAGAGCCCTGATTAGTAGTGCACTACTTCTGAGCAGAGCCCTGATTAGTAGTGCACTACTTCTGAGCAGAGCCCTGATTAGTAGTGCACTACTTCTGAGCAGAGCCCTGATTAGTAGTGCACTACTTCTGAGCAGAGCCCTGATTAGTAGTGCACTACTTCTGAGCAGAGCCCTGATTAGTAGTGCACTACTTCTGAGCAGAGCCCTGATTAGTAGTGCACTACTTCTGAGCAGAGCCCTGATTAGTAGTGCACTACTTCTGAGCAGAGCCCTGATTAGTAGTGCACTACTTCTGAGCAGAGCCCTGATTAGTAGTGCACTACTTCTGAGCAGAGCCCTGATTAGTAGTGCACTACTTCTGAGCAGAGCCCTGATTAGTAGGGCACTACTTCTGAGCAGAGCCCTGATTAGTAGTACACGATAAAGGGAATAAGGTGCCCACATTGTTAACAGAGTGACATCATTCACAAATCAACACTCACAGTAGTCACTTTGGTGTAATAGTGGTATGGCAAACACAGTAATAAATCCTCAGTTCTATTAACACACACGGAACATAAACTCTTCACAGGAATCTAGAGGTTGTTTGTAAACAACAGCCTTTGCACCTGTTATTCATGTTATTCATATTATTAATGTTATCAATGTTATTATGTTATTATGGTATTAATGTTATTATGTTATTATGTTATTAAAGGTATTATGTTAGTAAAGGTATTATGTTATTAAAGGTATTATGTTATTAAAGGTATTATGTTAGTAAAGGTATTATGTTATTAAAGGTATCATGATATTAATGTTATTAATGTTATTAATGTTATTATGTTATTAATGATATTAATGGCATTCATGTTATTATGCTATTATGCTATTAATGGTATTATGTTATTAATGTAATTAATGTTCTTATGTTATGTTATTAATGGCATCAATGTTATTATGTTATCAATGTTATTATTTTATTATGTTATTAATTTGATTAATTTATTAATGTGATTCATGTTATTCATGTTATTAATTTTATTATGGTATTCATGTTATTCATGTTATTATGTTATTAATGGTATTATGTTATTAGGTTATGTATATTAGTAATGTTATTATGTTGTTATTCGGTTATTCATGTTGTTAATGTTATACTGTTATTATGTTTTAATCGTATTTTGTTATTAATGTTGTTATGTTATACATTTTATTATGTTATTAATGTAATTAACGGTATTAATGGTATTATGTTATTAATGTGCCTACTGTTATTATGTTATTCATGTGATTAATGTTACTATGTTGTAAATGTTATTATGTTACGTTATTATGTTATTACTCGTATTAATGTGTCACGTTCGTCGTATAGAGGAGACTAAGGCGCAGCGTAATTATAATACAACTTCCTTTTAATAAAGAAAGAACACAAAGAACACCTAAACAAACTAACAAAATAACAAAATAACAAAACGAACGTGAAGCTAATACTAACGAGTGCAGACATGCAACATCACATAGACAATAACCCACAAAACCAAACTGGCAAATGGCAACCTAAATAGGATCCCCAATCGCGGCAGCGTAGCCTAGTGGTTAGAGCGTTGGACTAGTAACCGGAAGGTTGCAAGTTCAAATCCCCGAGCTGGCAAGGTACAAATCTGTCGTTCTGCCCCTGAACAGGCAGTTAACCCACTGTTCCTAGGCCGTCATTGAAAATAAGAATTTGTTCTTAACTGACTTGCCTAGTTAAATAAAGGTAAAAAAAAAATACAAAAAAATAAATAAATCAGAGACAACGATAAACAGCTGCCTCTGATTGGGAACCAATTCAGGCCACCATAGACTTATAATATGCCTAGACTTACAAACACTCTAGACATACAAAAACCCTAGACAATACAAAACAATCATACCCACCCTCGTCAGGGCGTGACATAATATTATTATGTTTTAAATGTTATGTTATACTGTTTTTAATGTATTATGTTATTCATGTTATTCATGTTATTATGTTATTAATCGTATTAATTTTATTATGTTATTCATGTTATTATGTTATACTGTTTTTAATGTATTATGTTATTAATATTATACATTTTATTAATGTTATTATTGTTATTCTGTTATGTAAAAACAGACAAGGAAGAAATATACTGCTTTTGACCTTATTTGACCTTTATTTATCCAGGTTGATCTCTCTGAAATAACATCTCTTTAGAAAGAGAGACAGGCTATCAGGACCAGTAATGTGGGGAAAAGGATGGATGATGTAGATGATGGCGGACGTTAATCTATGACTGAAGGGTATGGGATAAGGTCGTGACTCGTGTTGTAATGATTTGGGACAAAGGAAAGTGACACCATATAACACTTAGAGCCATGCTGGACTCTTTCAGCGCTCTGAGTTTGTTACAGAGCGGACCACATCTCTTATAAAAACCCTTTACAAAAGAAGCCCTTGTAAAATAATGTCATAAATGTAGCAAAGCAGCTTTAGAAATGAACCCGCTTAATAGCTAACTTCTGGGATAGAAAACAAAGTCGAGTTCCCAAATCCATTGACTAACCATCAAAGGATGAGAGTTTTATTGCGCCCCATAGTGCAGTAAACTAGAAGTAATGTAATGCTATGTATCCAGAAACTGGCTCACTGTCGATGGGGGGGGTACTTCCTATTTCCCTCAACTGAACATTTCGTGTGACGAGAGTGTGTCTTTACCACTGTGGGGTATTATGGTGCTTTTACTGCCATCCATACATAGATTTTTGGGGGTTTAATAAGCATGAGAACCAGTAAATAACCTAGATCAGGGTTCCCCAAATGGTGGGACAGGAGTTGGGACCCATTGGTGGTTGATTATGGCTGGTTCTTTTTGGGTTGTGGTTTAAGATTGAGGCCTAGCTAGAGAACGAATGGGTTTGTTCTCTTGGTGGCTCATAAGAAAGTCCAAAATCATTTTGTGGGTAACAACAACAATAGGTTCGGGAACCACTATCTTGATCCACTTCTCTATTAAAAGAAAGGTGAATAAAAAATGACAACGCATACACTACATGACCAAAATGATGTGGACACCTTCTCGTATAACATCTCATTCCAAAATCATGGGCATTAATAATATGGAGTTGGTCCCTCCTTTGCTGCTAAAACAGCCTCCACTCTTCTGGGAAGGCTTTCCACTAGATGTTGGAACATTGCTGCCTGGTCTTGCTTCCATTCATCCACAAGAGCATTAGTGAGGTTTGGCACTGATGTTGGGCGATTAGGCCTGGCTCACAGTCGGCGTTCCAATTCATCCCAAAGGTGTTCAATTGGGTTGAGGTCGGGGCTCTGTGCAGGCCAGTCAAGTTCTTCCACACCGATCTCAACAAATAATTTCTGTATGGACTTCGCTTTGTGCACGGGGGGATTGTCATGCTGAAACAGGAAATGGCCTTCCCCAAACTGTTGCCACAAAGTTGGAAGCACAGAATCATCTAGAATGTCATTGTATGCTGTAGCATTAAGATTTCCCTTCGCTGGAACTAATGAAAAACAGCCCCAGACCATAATTCCTCCTTCACCAAACTTTACAGTTGGCACTATGCATTCAGGCAGGTAGCATTCTCCTGGCATCCGCCAAACCTGAATTCATTTGTCGTACTGCCAGATGGTGAAGCGGGATTCATTACTCCAGAGAATGTGTTACCATTGCTCCAGAGTCCAATGGCGGCAAGCTTTACACCCTTCCAGCCAATGCGTGGCGTTGCGCATGGTGATCTTAGGCTTGTGTGCGGCTGCTTCGCCATGGAAACCTATTTCATGAAGATCCTGACCAACAGTTATTTTGCTGACGTTGCTTCCAGAGGCAGTTTGGAACTGGTAGTGAGTGTTGCGGCACTCGGTGGTCCCGTTCTGTGAGGTTGTGTGGCTTACCATTTTGGGGCTGAGTTGTTGTTGCTCCTAGATATTTCCACTTCACAATAGCAGCACTTACAGTTGACCGACGCAGCTCTAGCAGGGCAGAATTTTAGCAAACTGACTTGTTGGAAAGGTGGTATCCTATGACGGGGTCACGTTGAAAGTCATGGGTTCTTCAGTACGTGCCTTTCTACTGCCAATGTTTGTCTATGGAGATTGTATGGCTGTGTGCTCGATTGTATACACCTGTCAGCAATGGGTGTGGCTGACATAGCCAAATCCACTATTTTGAAAATAATAATGAGCAAATGTTGCACAATCCAGGTGTGGAAAGCTCTTAGAGACTTCCTCAGAAATACTAACAGCTGTAATCACTGCCAAAGGTGCTTCTACAAACTATTGACTTAGAGGTGTTTTCACTTTGTCAATATGGGGTATTGTGTGTAGATAGGTGAGAAAATAAATCTATTAAATACATATTGAATTCAGGCTGTAACACAACAAAGTCAAGGTGTATAAATACTTTCTGAAGGCACTGTATTCGTTGGGTGTGAAAAATCTACCCGTGGAGGCCTAGGTGAGGATGAAACAGGAGGCTTTTTCTGCCTGTGCATGTGACCGACTGTCCTCGTGTACATCTCGTTAGCACTGAGGTACACGCCTGCGTCAGACATACTCATCTAATTGTGTGTTTTTTCCTGATCAGAGGTTCATGCAGTTCGTGGCTGTACATGTCTGTGCCAATCCTATCAAGCCCAGGGGCAATAGTGAATAGCAGAAGTGACATTGGAACATTGTTCCTAAAGACGACTGCAAATGCGCTGGGGGAACCACGGGCAGAAGGTATTTCCACATAAACATCCCTCCCAATCCCATAGCAGAAGGCAGTTCCACATAAACATCCCTCCCAATTCCATAGCAGAAGGCAGTTCCACATAAACATCCCTCCCAATCCCATAGCAGAATGCAGTTCCACATAAACATCCCTCCCAATCCCATAGCAGAAGGCAGTTCCACATAAACATCCCTCCCAATCCCATAGCAGAAGGCAGTTCCACATAAACATCCCTCACAATCCCATAGCAGAATGCAGTTCCACATAAACATCCCTCCCAATCCCATAGCAGAATGCAGTTCCACATAAACATCCCTTACAATCCCATAGCAGAAGGCAGTTCCACATAAACATCCCTCCCAATCCCATAGCAGAAGGTAGTTCCACATAAACATCCCTCCCAATCCCATAGCAGAAGGTAGTTCCACATAAACATCCCTCCCAATCCCATAGCAGAATGCAGTTCCACATAAACATCCCTTACAATCCCATAGCAGAAGGCAGTTCCACATAAACATCCCTCCCAATCCCATAGCAGAAGGTAGTTCCACATAAACATCCCTCACAATCCCATAGCAGAAGGTAGTTCCACATAAACATCCCTCCCAATCCCAAAAGTAGAAGGTAGTTCCACATAAACATCCCTCCCAATCCCACAGCAGAAAATACAAATACATTTTTTTTTAACAGAAAGGGGAAAAAAACAATCCTTGTGATTTTGACAGGTCTTTATACTCAGTCAGACTCAGGAACATGAAAACATCCTTGATGAGATTAGGCTCCATTTCTGTTAGATGCCCAACAATGACATGTACAAAACAAGGTCTGGTATTGTTGGAAACCCCCACTGTGTTGAGTGAAGTGGAGAAAGGAATCAGCCTGACTTGTTGTTCATTATGGAAATGGATGCATCCCAAATGACACTGTATTCCCTATAGAGCTCGTGGTAGTAAGTAGTGCACTACGCAGGCAGTAGGGTGCCATTTGGGACACACTTTCTATTGTGTGGAGTGAAGTAGAGAGAGAATCAGTGTGATTTTATGTCTGTCCCAATGGCATTTAGACTCCAGGAGATTTATGGAAATGCGAGATGTATCTCCTGGTATATGTATCTATGGTAGAGAGCCATACTGGGAATGTGGGCTTGGTAGGTGATCTTTAATGGATAGTAGATGACCTTTAATGGATGGTAGGTGACCATTATGGATGGTAGGTGACCATTATGGATGGTAGGTGACCTTTATGGATGGTAGGTGATCTTTATGGATGGTATGTGACCCTTATGTATGGCATGTGACCTTTATGGATGGTAGATTACCATTATGGATGGTAGATGACCTTTATGGATGGTAGGTGACCTTTAATGGATGGTAGGTGACCTTTATGGATGGTAGATGACCTTTATGGATGGTAGGTGACCTTTAATGGATGGTAGGTGACCTTTATGGATGGTAGATGACCTTTATGGATGGTAGATGACCTTTATGGATGGTAGATGACCTTTATGGATGGTAGATGACCTTTATGGATGGTATGTGACCCTTATGTATGGCATGTGACCTTTATGGATGGTAGATTACCATTATGGATGGTAGATGACCTTTATGGATGGTAGGTGACCTTTATGGATGGTAGGTGACCTTTAATGGATGGTAGGTGACCTTTATGGATGGTAGATGACCTTTATGGATGGTAGATGACCTTTATGGATGGTAGATGACCTTTATGGATGGTAGATTACCATTATGGATGGTAGGTGACCTTTATGGATGTCATAGTAAGAAATGAAACTAAAGGGTCTATGTGTGGTTCTATAAGGGAAAGTCGCTGCTTAAAATCTCATTAACATGCTTTTGAAAATCACTCACCCACTGGACATTGAATCAGGGTTGCCCTGCAGTTCAATGTATGACTACAGGTCAACTATACATACATGACATCAATCCAGCTGAGCACACACACACACACACACACACACACACACACACACACACACACACACACACACACACACACACACACACACACACACACACACACACACTGCATTCTCTTTCAAACCACTGTGATGGATATGAGAAACTCAATGAACCCTTTACACCACTGTTTCCATGCAGTTTGGAACATAGCTGTCATACAAGTATTGTGATGTAACAGGACTGTCCTTTTTCCCAGCGTTGTTGAGGATGTTATAGCTGGCCTACTCTTTCTGGTAGAATAACATGTGATGTACAGTTTCCTTGACAGCAGGGAGCAGATGCTGTTAGAGTTATGGCCAAAGTACCACGTCCTTTATCTACAGGCATCCGCAGCACTTGTCTTAACACAGCCTTTCGGCTGCTGTACCTCGGAGTAGGAGTGCTGATTTAGGATCAGTTTTGTTATTTCGATCACAATGAATAAGACGACATTCTGGACTAGCACTACTCTGAGACGCTTGATACATGCAGACGGTCCAGCCGAGTGTATCCTGGCAGCTTTCACAGCATGGCATCAAACAATCATCAATTACAGGTCTGAGGGACACTCTTAGAAAAAAAGGTTCCAAAAAGGCTCTTCGGATGTTCCCATACAATAACCTTTTTTGGTTCCAGGTAGAACCCTTTTGGATTTCATGTAGAACCCTCTGTGGAAAAGGTTCTACATGGAACCCAAAAGGGTTCTACCTAGTATCATAAAGGGCTCTACAAAGGGGACAGCTGAAGAACCCTTTTAGGTTCTAGATAGCACTTTTCTTTAAGTGTATATAATATAACGAGTAAAACATTGATTACGCTATCCCTGGCAACAAGATCTCACAGTCTCTCTTCAACGTTTGACGTTTGTCCAGGAGGGAATTAACATCAAATTTTGACGGTTAAGTTTTGGCATTAAGTCCGACTGGTCAAGGTAAGAGTTTAGGTTTTGAAAAGGGTTGAAATAGAAAAAATAAAAACTAGTGCCTAGTACTGGAATTGAACCGACGGACCCTCGGAGTGCGTTTCAAGCCCTTCTAGATGGTAATAGATGCTCGGCGTGCCCCTAGTGGATGGTACTGATGACATTTCCTAGCGTCCTGGGGACCTGGACAAACATTGAATACTGAAGTCAATCTGGTGTGACCTGAAAAACCTTTCATTAAGTAATTTCACCATCAGAACAGAAGCTAGATGGAATCGACAGCTGTGCCTCTAAGCTGCCAAATTACCAGATGATTCACATTCAAAACAACCAGAGATATTTTTTTCACAATCCGCTGCCGGGTTCTGGAATGCAAATTCCATTGTCTGTGGAACGGTGGAATCCTGTTGAAAAGAAGCTTGGCACAGAATGACCTTCTAATTGTCTAACAGGCTGATGGATTCAAGTCAAGAAAACATTCTTATATTTTGACTTCATATGACACCATGCAGTGTGGCTTGAGACAACATATTTCTGATCCGCAGTGCAGACTGAGTCCAACCTAAGGTCTGGCCAGGGCACAGTCACGTCTTGGGTGAACACACTGATGGCTTTTTCATTAGGTATTAGAGAGGAAGGAGAAAGGAGGAGGGAGGAGGCGGGAGGGGTGAGTTACTGAAATACCTGTACAGGTGGTCAACGACAGGTCTGAACCTCTCATCAGATATACTTCAGTGCAGTAAAGTGATGCTGAAGCAAGAATGGCGTGACAGGACGACCGACTGTGTTAGCCTGCTGTGCTACAGTCAAAGGCATTAGCTCAGGAAACTAATGTAAATCTTCAGGTCTCAGACTGTTTGCTTTTCTCACGTCCAGGACAGGGGTGTACCCAGATGCCTGCTGTAGCTATGGATACTGTACTGTAATACTGCTGCAGTTGGATACTGTGCTGTAATACTGCTGCAGATGGATACTGGACTGTAATACTGCTGGATACTGTACTTTAATACAGCTGCAGATGGATACTGGACTGTAATACTGCTGGATACTGTACTGTAATACTGCTGCAGATGGATACTGGACTGTAATACTGCTGGATACTGTACTTTAATACTGCTGCAAATGGATACTGGACCGTAATACTGCTGGATACTGTACTTTAATACAGCTGCAGATGGATACTGGACTGTAATACTGCTGGATACTGTACTGTAATACTGCTGCAGATGTTTACTGGACTGTAATACTGCTGGATACTGTACTTTAATACAGCTGCAGATGGATACTGTACTGTAATACTGCTGCAGATGGATACTGGACTGTAATACTGCTGCAGATGGATACTGGACTGTAATACTGCTGGATACTGTACTTTAATACAGTTGCAGATGGATACCGCACTATAATACTGCTGCAGATGGATACTGTACTGTAATACTGCTGGATACTGTACTGTAATACTGCTGCAGATGGATACTGTACTGTAATACTGCTGCAGATGGATACTGTACTGTAATACTGCTGGATACTGTACTGTAATACTGCTGCAGATGGATACTGTACTGTAATACTGCTGTAGATGGATACTGTACTGTAATACTGCTGGATACTGTACTTTAATACTGCTGCAGCTGGATACCACACTATAATACTGCTGCAGATGGATACTGGACTGTAATACTGCTGGATACTGTACTTTAATACTGCTGCAGATGGATACTGTACTGTAATACTGCTGCAGATGGATACTGGACTGTAATACTGCTGGATACTGTACTTTAATACTGCTGCAGATGGATACTGTACTGTAATACTGCTGGATACTGTACTTTAATACTGCTGTAGATGGATACTGGACTGTAATACTGCTGGATACTGTACTTTAATACTGCTGTAGATGGATACTGTACTGTAATACTGCTGGATACTGCACTTTAATACAGCTGCAGATGGATACTGTACTGTAATACTGCTGCAGATGGATACTGGACTGTAATACTGCTGGATACTGTACTTTAATACTGCTGTAGATGGATACTGTACTGTAATACTGCTGGATACTGCACTTTAATACAGCTGCAGATGGATACTGTACTGTAATACTGCTGCAGATGGATACTGTACTTTAATACTGCTGCAGATGAATACTGGACTGTAATACTGCTGCTGATGGATACTGGACTGTAATACTGCTGGATACTGTACTTTAATACAGCTGCAGCTGGATGCTGTTTTTTTATTTTTATTTCACCTTTATTTAACCAGGTAGGCAAATTGAGAACACGTTCTCATTTACAATTGCGACCTGGCCAAGATAAAGCAAAGCAGTTCGACACATACAACAACACATAGTTACACATGGAGTAAAACAAACATACAGTCAATAATACAGTGAAAAATAAGTCTATATACAATATGAGCAAGTGAGGTGAGATAAGGGAGGTGAAGGCAAACAAAATATATATATAAATAAATAAAAATATAAAAAGGCCATGGTGGCGAAGTAAATACAATATAGCAAGTAAAAAATAAAAAATAAATTTAAAAAAGTAGAGATAGTAGAGATAGAAAAAAGTAGAGATAGAAATAATGGGGTGCAAAGGAGCAAAATAAATAAATAAATAAATACAGTAGGTAAAGAGGTAGTTGTTTGGGCTAAATTATAGATGGGCTATGTACAGGTGCAGTAATCTATGAGCTGCTCTGACAGCTGGTGCTTAAAGCTAGTGAGGGAGATAAGTGTTTCCAGTTTCAGAGATTTTTGTAGTTCGTTCCAGTCATTGGCAGCAGAGAACTGGAAGGAGAGGCGGCCAAAGGAAGAATTGGTTTTGGGGGTGACCAGAGAGATATACCTGCTGGAGCGCGTGCTACAGGTAGGTGCTGCTATGCTGACCAGCGAGCTGAGATAAGGGGGGACTTTACCTAGCAGGGTCTTGTAAATGACCTGGAGCCAGTGGGTTTGACGACGAGTATGAAGCGAGGGCCAGCCAACGAGAGTGTACAGGTCGCAGTGGTGGGTAGTATATGGGGCTTTGGTGACAAAACGGATGGCACTGTGATAGACTGCATCCAATTTATTGAGTAGGGTTTTGGAGGCTATTTTGTAAATGACATCACCGAAGTCGAGGACTGGTAGGATGGTCAGTTTTACAAGGGTATGTTTGGCAGCATGAGTGAAGGATGCTTTGTTGCGGAATAGGAAGCCAATTCTAGATTTGACTTTGGATTGGAGATGTTTGATGTGAGTCTGGAAGGAGAGTTTACAGTCTAACCAGACACCTAGGTATTTGTAGTTGTCCACATATTCTAAGTCAGAGCCGTCCAGAGTAGTGATGTTGGACAGGCGGGCAGGTGCAGGCAGCGATCGGTTGAAGAGCATTTATTTAGTTTTACTTGTATTTAAGAGCAAATGGAGGCCACGGAAGGAGAGTTGTATGGCATTGAAGCTCGCCTGGAGGGTTGTTAACACAGTGTCAAAAGAAGGGCCAGAAGTATACAGAATAGTGTCGTCTGCGTAGAGATGGATCAGAGAATCACCAGCAGCAAGAGCGACATCATTGATGTATACAGAGAAGAGAGTCGGTCCAAGAATTGAACCCTGTGGCACCCCCATAGAGACTGCCAGAGGCCCGGACAACAGACCCTCCGATTTGACACACTGAACTCGATCAGAGAAGTAGTTGGTGAACCAGGCGAGGCAATCATTAGAGAAACCAAGGCTGTCGAGTCTGCCGATGAGGATGTGGTGATTGACAGAGTCAAAAGCCTTGGCCAGGTCAATGAATACGGCTGCACAGTATTGTTTCCTATCGATGGCGGTTAAGATATCGTTTATGACCTTGAGCGTGGCTGAGGTGCACCCATGACCAGCTCTGAAACCAGATTGCATAGTGGAGAAGGTATGGTGGGATTCGAAATGGTCGGTAATCTGTTTGTTGACTTGGCTTTCGAAGACCTTAGAAAGGCAGGGTAGGATAGATATAGGTCTGTAGCAGTTAGGGTCAAGAGTGTCCCCCCCTTTGAAGAGGGGGATAACCGCAGCTGCTTTCCAATCTTTGGGAATCTCAGACGACACGAAAGAGAGGTTGAAAAGGCTAGTAATAGGGGTGGCAACAATTTCAGCAGATAGTTTTAGAAAGAAACGGTCCAGATTATCTAGCCCGGCTGATTTGTAAGGGTCCAGATTTTCCAGCTCTTTCAGAACATCAGCTGACTGTATTTGGGAGAAAGAGAAATGGGGAAGGCTTGGGCGAGTAGCAGAAGGGAGGGCAGTGCTGTTGACCGGGGTAGGGGTAGCCAGGTGGAAAGCATGGCCAGCCGTAAAAAAATGCTTATTGAAATTCTCAATTATAGTGGATTTGTCGGTGGTGACAGTGTTTCCTATCTTCAGTGCAGTTGGAAGCTGGGAGGAGGTGTTCTTATTCTCCATGGACTTTACAATGTCCCAGAACTTTTTTGAATTTGTGTTGCAGGAAGCAAATTTCTGCTTGAAAAAGCTAGCCTTGGCTTTTCTAACTGCCTGTGTATATTGGTTTCTAGCTTCCCTGAAAAGTTGCATATCACGGGGGCTGTTCGATGCTAATGCAGAACGCCATAGGATGTTTTTCTGTTGATTAAGTCAGGTCAGGAGAGAACCAAGGGCTATATCTGTTCCTGGTTCTAAATTTCTTGAGTGGGGCTTGCTTATTCAAGATGGTGAGGAAGGCATTTAAAAAAAATATCCAGGCATCCTCTACTGACGGGATGAGATCAATATCCTTCCAGGATACCTCGGCCAGGTCGATCAGAAAGGCCTGCTCGCTGAAGTGTTTCAGGGAGCGTTTGACAGTGATGAGTGGAGGTCGTTTGACCGCTGACCCATTACGGATGCAGGCAATGAGGCAGTGATCGCTGAGATCTTGGTTGAAAACAGCAGAGGTGTATTTGGAGGGCAAGTTGGTTAGGATGATATCTATGAGGGTGCCCGTGTTTACGGAATTGGGGTGGTACCTGGTAGGTTCATTGATAATTTGTGTGAGATTGAGGGCATCAAGCTTAGATTGTAGGATGGCTGGGGTGTTAAGCATGTTCCAATTTAGGTCGCCTAGCAGCACGAGCTCTGAAGATAGATGGGGGGCAATCAGTTCACATATGGTGTCCAGAGCACAGCTGGGGGCAGAGGGTGGTCTATAGCAGGCGGCAACGGTGAGAGACTTGTTTTTAGAGAGGTGGATTTTTTAAAGTAGAAGTTCAAATTGTTTGGGAACAGACCTGGATAGTAAAACAGAACTCTGCAGGCAATCTTTGCAGTAGATTGCGACAACGCCCCCTTTGGCCGTTCTATCTTGTCTGAAAATCTTGTAGTTGGGGATGAAAATGTCAGAATTTTTGGTGGTCTTTCTAAGCCAGGATTCAGACACGGCTAAAACATCCGGGTTGGCAGAGTGAGCTAAAGCAGTGAACAAAACAAACTTAGGGAGGAGGCTTCTAATGTTAACATGCATGAAACCAAGGCTATTACGGTTACAGAAGTCATCAAAAGAGAGCGCCTGGGGAATAGGAGTGGAGCTAGGTACTGCTGGGCCTGGATTCACCTCTACATCACCAGAGGAACAGAGGAGGAGTAGGATAAGGGTACGGCTAAAAGCTATGAGAATTGGTCGTCTAGAACGTCTAGGACAGAGAGTAAAAGGACGTTTCTGGGGGCGATAAAATAGCTTCAAGGAATAATGTACAGACAAAGGTATGGTAGGATGTGAATACAGTGGAGGTAAACCTAGGTATTGAGTGATGATGAGAGAGATATTGTCTCTAGAAACATCATTGAAACCAGGGGATGTCATCGCATATGTGGGTGGTGGAACTGAATGGTTGGATATGGTATAGTGAACATGGCTAGAGGCCCTACAGTGAAATAAACCAATAAACACTAACCAGAACAGCAATGGACAAGGCATATTTACATTAAGGAGAGGCATGCTTAATCGAGTGATCAATAAGGGTCCAGTGAGTAGAGGTTTGTTGGGGTCACGGAGATCCAGACAGCTGGCCGGGTAGATGGCTATCGGTAGCAAGATAGCATAGGATGGAGGTCTATTTTTAGACACCTCGTGCGTTTCCGTCGGTAGATTAGTGGGGTTCCGCGTCTTGTAGAGGGGATCAATCCAATTGGCAAAATAGATATAGTGACCCAAGAAAAATAAATAAATAAAAATGTCCGATATACTTATTAAGATAACAGCCGATAAGACAGCTAACGATTAGCGGGCCCCAGATGAGCGTTCAGGTAACGTCGCGACGGAGGTGCCAGTTGGATAACTCCCTCGGGCAGATAACGTCGGCAGTCAATCGTGAAGGCCCGGTGAGGCTCCGTATCTGCAGCAAAAAAACAAAAAAAACCCGGGTCCGGATAGGTGACTGTAGCCCAGGAATGGCTGATGGAATTCCTCAGCTGGCTAGCTCCGGAATAGTTTAAGTTTGCTCCGGGATCGACGTAAGCCAATAGTCACACGGTTTGCAGCTAGCTAGCTGCGAAATCAAGGTGCAAATGTCCAGATCCTGTGGCTGAAATCCGGGGAAACTGAGAGAAAAAAAAGGCCCGGTATGCTCCGGTCCGAGTCGCGTTGCACAAAAGTGCCGGTAGATTATCGAGCTAAAGGAATAGCTGATGACCACAAAACGTGGGCAGCTGAAACACCAAAGCTAGCCAGCAGGCCGACTAACTTCTGGGCAGCTTCAGATTAGCTTTCGGCTAGCTTTCGGCTAACTTCTGGTTAGCTTTCTGGCTAACTTCTGATTAGCCCCTGGTTAGCTTCCACTGTGGATTTTCAGATTTGAGGTAAATAATACTTTTTTTGTTGTAATTGGTGAGGCGGGTTGCAGGAAAGCTTTTCTAGTTGAGTTCTTGGATAATAAAAAAATATAAAAGATATGCGAAGAAGGTGTAAATATATATATACAGGACAAGACAGTACGAGGACAAAAATGACGTCTGAACTGCTAAGCCATCTTGGTTTACAGTGTACTGTAATACTGCTGGATACTGTACTTTAATACTGCTGCAGATGGATACTGTACTGTAATACTGCTGCAGCTGGAAACTGTACTGTAATGCTAGCATTGACTGGTTATTTTGTAAACACCATCAACTTACACATGAGTATACTGTACAGTACATGCATATTTGGACTCTTTTTCAGGAAGTGAGGGTTTTTACTGTATTTCTCCTCTCTTTCAGGAAGTGAGGGGGTTTACTGTATTTCTCCTCTCTTTCAGGAAGTGAGGGGGTTTACTGTATTTCTCCCCTCTCCTCGCTATAGCTGGTATTCTATTCTAATAGTGATTAGTTCAGGTTAATATGAGCTGTGGGGGGGTTATAATCCCTGTCCTGGATGTCCTGGATGTCCTGGATGTCCTGGAGGTTTTGGATGTCCTGGATGTCCTGGATGTCCTGGATGTCCTGGATGTTTTGGATGCCCTGGATGTCCTGCATGTCCTGCATGTCCTGGATGCACTGGATGTCCTGGATGTCCTGGATGTCCTGGATGTCCTGGATGTCCTGGATGTCCTGGATGCCCTGGATGTCCTGGATGTCCTGGATGTTTTGGATGTTTTGGATGTCCTGGATGCCCTGGATGCCCTGGATGCCCTGGATGCACTGGATGTCCTGGATGTTTTGGATGTTTTGGATGTTTTGGATGTCCTGGATGTCCTGGATGTCCTGCATGTCCTGGATGCACTGGATGTCCTGGATGTCCTGGATGTCCTGGATGTCCTGGATGTCCTGGATGTCCTGGATGTCCTGGATGCCCTGGATGTCCTGGATGCCCTGGATGTCCTGGATGTTTTGGATGTTTTGGATGTTTTGGATGTCCTGGATGTCCTGAATGTCCTGGATGTCCTTAATGACCTGGATGTACTGGATATCCTGGATGTCCTGGATGTCCTGGATGTTCTGGATGTCCTCAGGCAAACTGTCACCCAGCTGAGGACCCCAATGAAAATAACACACATACATTCCACTGCTCTAGCATGCAGTAATGCTTAACAAGACAGTACAGTAATGCTTCGCAATGCACTTTCTAATGCAACCTAGACTACCAGTATATTAACTAGACTACCAGTATAGTAACTAACTAGACTACCAGTATAGTAACTAGACTACCAGTAGATTAACTAACTAGACTACCAGTATATTAACTAGACTACCAGTACAGTAACTATACCACCAGTATAGTAACTAGACTACCAGTATAGTAACTGACTACCAGTATATTAACTAGACTACCAGTACAGTAACTATACCGCCAGTATAGTAACTAGACTACCAGTATAGTAACTAGACCAGCAGTATATTAACTAGACTACCAGTACAGTAACTAGACTACCAGTATAGTAACTAGACTACCAGTACAGTAACTAACTAGACTACCAGTATAGTAACTAGACTACCAGTACAGTAACTAACTAGACTACCAGTACAGTGACTAGACCACTAGTATAGTAACTAGACTACCAGTATAGTAACTTGACCAGCAGTATAGTAACTAGACTACCAGTACAGTGACTAGCCTACCAGTATAGTAACTAGACTACCAGTATAGTAACTAGACTACCAGTATAGTAACTAGACCAGCAGTATAGTAACTAGACTACCAGTACAGTAACTAGCCTACCAGTATAGTAACTCGACTACCAGTATAGTAACTAGACTACCAGTATAGTAACTAGACCAGCAGTATAGTAACTAGACTACCAGTACAGTGACTAGCCTACCAGTATAGTAACTAGACTACCAGTATAGTAACTTGACCAGCAGTATAGTAACTAGACTACCAGTATAGTAACTAGACTACCAGTATAGTAACTAGACCAGCAGTATAGTAACTAGACTACCAGTATAGTAACTAGACCAGCAGTATAGTAACTAGACTACCAGTATAGTAACTAGACCAGCAGTATAGTAACTAGACCAGCAGTATAGTAACTAGACCAGCAGTATAGTAACTAGACTACCAGTACAGTGACTAGACCACCAGTATAGTAACTCGACTACCAGTATAGTAACTTGACCAGCAGTATAGTAACTAGACTACCAGTACAGTAACTTGACCAGCAGTATAGTAACTAGACTACCAGTACAGTAACTAACTAGACTACCAGTATAGTAACTAGACTACCAGTACAGTAACTAACTAGACTACCAGTACAGTGACTAACTAGACTACCAGTACAGTGACTAGACTACCAGTACAGTGACTAGACTACCAGTACAGTGACTAGACTACCAGTATAGTAACTAGACCACCAGTATAGTAACTAGACTACCAGTACAGTAACTAACTAGACTACCAGTACAGTGACTAACTAGACTACCAGTACAGTGACTAACTAGACTACCAGTACAGTGACTAACTAGACTACCAGTACAGTAACTAACTAGACTACCAGTACAGTAACTAACTAGACTACCAGTACAGTAACTAACTAGACTACCAGTACAGTAACTAACTAGACTACCAGTACAGTGACTAGACCACCAGTATAGTAACTAGCCTACCAGTATAGTAACTAGACTACCAGTACATTAACTAGCCTACCAGTATAGTACCTAGACCAGCAGTATAGTAACTAGACTACCAGTATAGTAACTAGACTACCAGTACAGTAACTAACTAGACTACCAGTATAGTAACTGACTACCAGTACAGTGACTAGACCACCAGTATAGTAACTAGACTACCAGTACAGTAACTAGACTACCAGTATAGTAACTAGACTACCAGTACAGTAACTGACTACCAGTATAGTAACTGACTACCAGTATAGTAACTAGACTACCAGTATAGTAACTAGACTACCAATACAGTGACTAGACCACCAGTATAGTAACTAGACTACCAGTATAGTAACTCGACTACCAGTATAGTAACTGACTACCAGTATAGTAACTGACTACCAATATAGTAACTGACTACCAGTATAGTAACTGACTACCAGTATAGTAACTAGACTACCAGTATAGTAACTGACTACCAGTATAGTAACTAGACTACCAGTATAGTAACCGACTACCAGTATAGTAACTGACTACCAATATAGTAACTGACTACCAGTATAGTAACTGACTACCAGTATAGTAACTAGACTACCAGTATAGTAACTAGACTACCTGTATAGTAACTGACTACCAATATAGTAACTGACTACCAGTATAGTAACTGACTACCAGTATAGTAACTGACTACCAATATAGTAACTAGACTACCAGTATAGTAACTTGACCAGCAGTATAGTAACTAGACTACCAGTATAGTAACTTGACCAGCAGTATAGTAACTGGATTACCAGTATATAAACTTGACCAGCAGTATAGTAACTAGACTACCAGTATAGTAACTTGACCAGCAGTATAGTAACTAGACTACCAGTATAGTAACTAGACTACCAGTATAGTAACTAGACTACCAGTATAGTAACTAGACTACCAGTACAGTAACTAACTAGACTACCAGTACAGTGACTAGCCTACCAGTATAGTAACTAGACTACCAGTATAGTAACTTGACCAGCAGTATAGTAACTAGACTACTAGTACAGTGACTAGCCTACCAGTATAGTAACTAGACTACCAGTATAGTAACTAGACTACCAGTACAGTAACTAACTAGACTACCAGTATAGTAACTAGACTACCAGTATAGTAACTGACTACCAGTATAGTAACTAGACTACCAGTATAGTAACTAGACTACCAGTATAGTAACTGACTACCAGTATAGTAACTGACTACCAATATAGTAACTGACTAGCAGTATAGTAACTGACTACCAGTATAGTAACTAGCCTACCAGTATAGTAACTGACTACCAGTATAGTAACTGACTACCAAAATAGTAACTGACTACCAGTATAGTAACTGACTACCAGTATAGTAACTGACTACCAATATAGTAACTAGACTACCAGTATAGTAACTTGACCAGCAGTATAGTAACTAGACTACCAGTATAGTAACTTGACCAGCAGTATAGTAACTAGACTACCAGTATAGTAACTTGACCAGCAGTATAGTAACTAGACTACCAGTATAGTAACTTGACCAGCAGTATAGTAACTAGACTACCAGTATAGTAACTTGACCAGCAGTATAGTAACTAGACTACCAGTACAGTGACTAGCCTACCAGTATAGTAACTAGACTACCAGTATAGTAACTAGACTACCAGTACAGTAACTAACTAGACTACCAGTACAGTGACTAGCCTACCAGTATAGTAACTAGACTACCAGTATAGTAACTTGACCAGCAGTATAGTAACTAGACTACCAGTACAGTGACTAGCCTACCAGTATAGTAACTAGACTACCAGTATAGTAACTTGACCAGCAGTATAGTAACTAGACTACCAGTACAGTGAATAGCCTACCAGTATAGTAACTAGACTACCAGTATAGTAACTAGACTACCAGTACAGTAACTAACTAGACTACCAGTACAGTGACTAGCCTACCAGTATAGTAACTAGACTACCAGTATAGTAACTTGACCAGCAGTATAGTAACTAGACTACCAGTACAGTGACTAGCCTACCAGTATAGTAACTAGACTACCAGTATAGTAGCTAGACTACCAGTACAGTAACTAACTAGACTCCCAGTACAGTGACTAGACAACCAGTATAGTAACTAGACTACCAGTATAGTAACTAGACCAGCAGTACAGTGACTAGACCACCAGTATAGTAACTAGACTACCAGTATAGTAACTAGACTACCAGTACAGTAACTAGACTACCAGTACAGTAACTAGACTACCAGTACAGTAACTAGCCTACCAGTATAGTAACTAGACTACCAGTATAGTAACTAGACTACCAGTACAGTAACTAGCCTACCAGTATAGTAACTAGACTACCAGTATAGTAACTAGACTACCAGTATAGTAACTAGACTACCAGTACAGTAACTAGCCTACCAGTACAATAACTAGACTACCAGTATATTAACTAGACTACCAGTATATTAACTAGACCAGCAGTATAGTAACTAGACTACAAGTACAGTAACTGGACTACCAGTATAGTAACTAGACTACCAGTACAGTAACTAACTAGACTACCAGTATAGTAACTAGACTACCAGTACAGTAACTAACTAGACTACCAGTATAGTAACTAGACTACCAGTATAGTAACTAGACTACCAGTACAGTAACTAGCCTACCAGTATAGTAACTAGACTACCAGTATAGTAACTAGACTACCAGTATAGTAACTGACTACCAGTACAGTAACTAGACTACCAGTACAGTAACTAGACTACTAGTATAGTAACTAGACTACCAGTATAGTAACTAGACTACCAGTATAGTAACTAGACTACCAGTATAGTAACTAGACTACCAGTACAATAACTAGACTACCAGTATAGTAACTACCCTTTGGAGACCCGAAGTTATTTGTTGGAAAATGTACACTATGTGCAGCTCATGAGAAAGCCAGCAGGAAAATAATCAATTAAGATAAGATTTGGACACAAATTAATGTCTTATGGACAACTACATGTCCTCGTTGACTCCTGAAGACTCTCCATAGAGATTACAAATAATAGTGTTCTCTTTCATTCAGAAGTCCATGTCTTTCATTCAGAAGTCCATGTCTTTCATTCGGAACTCCATGTCTTTCATTCAGAACTCCATGTCTTTCAATCAGAACTCCATGTGTTTCATTCAGAACTCCATATCTTTCATTCAGAACTCCATATCTTTCATTCAGAACTCCATGTCTTTCATTCAGAACTCCATATCTTTCATTCAGAACTCCATGTCTTTCATTCAGAACTCCATATCTTTCATTCAGAACTCCATGTCTTTCATTCAGAACTCCATATCTTTCCCTGGTATGCCCTGGCTGTCTGCCTGTCTGCCTGTCTGTCTGTCTGACTGTCTGTCTGACTGTCTGACTGTCAGCCTTTCTTCCTGCCTGTCTGTCTGCCTGTCGTTCTGCCTGTCGTTCTGCCTGTCAGTTTGTCTGCCGTTCTGTCTGTCTGTCTGTCTGTCTGTCTGCCTGTTTGCCGATCTGTCTGCCTGTCGGTCTGTCTGTCTGTCTGTCTGCCTGTTTGCCGATCTGTCTGCCTGTCGGTCTGTCTGTCTGTCTGCCTGTTTGCCGATCTGTCTGCCTGTCGGTCTGTCTGTCTGTCTGTTTGTTGGTCTGTCTGTCTGTCATTCTGCCTGCTTGCCTGCCTGTCTGTCATTTTGTCTGTCTGTCTGTGGTTCTGTCTGAGGTTCTGTCTGCCTGTGTCTCTGCCTGCCTGCCTGTCTGTCATTCTGTCTGTCTATCTGTCTGCCTGTCTATTTGTCTGCCTGCCTGTCATTCTGTCTGTCTGTCTGCCTGCCTGCCTGCCTGCCTGCCTGCCTGCCTGCCTGCCTGTCTGTCTGTCAGTCTGTCAGTCTGTGTCTGTATCTATCCCAATGCCCCAACAAATATGAGTCAATCTCTTGTTGGACCAACAGTATGCCTGAAAGTATTCAGAACAGTCTGTTGTTGTGAGTGGCAATGAATCATTTACCTAAGTCATGAGCAGACCCATCCTTTTATTACATAAGTGCAAGACATCATTCATCAGTAATGAACATGACCTTGAAAGTCCAATTCTCGGTAGCGTTGTAAAAATGGCAACTCATCTGTCTGTCAGTCATCAAGGTCTCTGATGACAAACCTCTCCACCTCTAGTCCCAAAACACTGATCCACAAAGCGTAAAATAGAATGGCCGGGCTGTAGGTATCCATTACCCTCCAGAGAGGAGTGGGTTCTCTCTCTGCCAGCACAGGGGCAGTTCAGGGCCTGCTGATAGGTATGTATGATCCATTACCCTCCAGAGAGGAGTGGGTTCTCTCTCTGCCAGCACAGGGGCAGTTCAGGGCCTGCTGATAGGTATGTATGACCCATTACCCTCCAGAGAGGAGTGGGTTCTCTCTCTGCCAGCACACGGTCAGTTCAGGGCCTGCTGATAGGTATGTATGATCCATTACCCTCCAGAGAGGAGTGGGTTCTCTCTCTGCCAGCACAGGGGCAGTTCAGGGCCTGCTGATAGGTATGTATGACCCATTACCCTCCCGAGAGGAGTGGGTTCTCTCTCTGCCAGCACACGGTCAGTTCAGGGCTTGCTGGTAGGAATGTATGATCCATTACACAAGCCTGGGGGGAGAGAGAGAGGTGAGTGAGTGAGTGAGTGAGTGATAAGGAGGGAGAGTGAGTGAGTGAGTGAGTGGGAGATAAGGAGGGAGAGTGAGTGAGAGACTGAGTGAGTGAGTGATTGAGTGAGTGAGTGGAAGATAAGGAGAGCGAGAGTGAGAGAGTGAGTGAGTGAGTGATTGAGTGAGTGAGTGGAAGATAAGGAGGGTGAGTGAGTGAGAGAGTGAGTGGGTGGGAGATAAGGAGGGAGAGGGAGTGAGTGATTGATTGAGTGAGTGAGTGAGTGGGAGATAAGGAGGGAGAGAGTGAGTGTGTGAGTGAGTGGGAGATAAGGTGAGTGAGTGAGTGAGTGAGTGAGTGAGTGAGTGGGAGATAAGGAGAGAGAGTGATTGAGTGGGAGATAAAGAGGGAGAGTGAGTGAGTAGGAGATAAGGAGGGAGAGTGAGTGGGAGATAAGGAGAGAGAGTGAGTGAGTGAGAGATAAGGAGAGAGAGTGAGTGAGTGAGTGAGTGAGTGAGTGAGTGAGTGAGTGGGAGATAAGGAGAGAGAGTGAGTGAGTGAGTGAGTGAGTGAGTGAGTGGGAGATAAGGAGGGAGAGAGTGAGTGAGTGAGTGAGTGAGTGGGAGATAAGGAGAGAGAGTGAGTGAGTGAGTGAGTGAGTGAGTGAGTGAGTGAGTGCGTGAGTGAGTGAGTGAGTGATTGAGTGAGTGAGTGGGAGATAAGGAGGGAGAGTGAGTGAGAGAGAGAGTGAGTGAGTGAGTGGGGGATAAGGAGGGAGAGAGTGAGTGAGTGAGTGAGTGAGTGAGTGAGTGAGTGGGAGATAAGGAGAGAGAGTGAGTGAGTGAGTGAGTGAGTGAGTGAGTGAGTGAGTGAGTGGGCTATAAAAAGGATCTCCTAATCCTTGAATAAAAAATTTAATTTGAAGAGCTCAGTGACTTTCAACGTGGCACCGTCATAGGATGCCACCTTTCCAACAAGTCAGTTCGTCAATTTTTTGCCCTGCCAGAGCTGCCCGGGTCAACTGTAAGTGCTGTTATTGTGACGTGGAAACGTCTAGGATTAACAACGGCTCAGCCGCAAAGTGATAGGCCACAAAAGCTCACAGAATGAAACCACTGAGTGCTTAAGCACGTAGCGAGTAAAACTCGTCTCTCCTTGGTTGCAACACTCAGTGCCGAGTTCCAAACTGCCTCTGCAAGCAACGTCAGCACAAGAACTGTTCGTCGGGAGCTTCATGAAATGGGCCAAGCAGCCGCACACAAACCTAAGACCACAATGACCAATGCCAAGGGTCGGCAAGAGTGGTGTAAATCATGCTGCCATTGGACTCTGGAGAAGTGGAAATGCGTTCTCTGGAGTGATGAATCACGCTTCACCGTCTGGCAGTACGACGAATGAATCTGGCTTTGGCGGATGCCAGGAGAACACTACCTTCCCCAATGCATAGTACCAACTGTAAAGTTTGGTGGAGGAGGAATAATGGTCTGGGGCTGTTTTTCATGGTTACGACTAGGCCCCTTAACGCTACAGCATACAATGACATTCTAAACGATTCTGTGCTTCCAACTTTATGGCAACAGTTTGGAGAAGGCCCTTCCCTGTTTCAGAATGACAATGCGCCCACGCTCAAAGCGAGGTCCATACAGAAATGGTTTGTCGAGATCGGTGTGGAAGAACTTGACTGGCCTGCTCAGAGCCCTGACCTCAACCTCATCGAACACCTTTGGGATGAATTGGAACGTAAAATTACTAGATTTCCAGGGATTTGTACACCAAACACACCAACTTCACAGTACATGTTCCTTGGTTGGCTGAGTGCAAGTGTAACGCTTTCTTGGGACATTCAAGTCATCGATATGTTGCTAACTAGTAACAAGATAGGCTAATGTTTAGACTTTAGAGTTCGTGATCTAGCAAATGATTAGCCCAGTTGGGATATAGGCAGATGGGCTACCCTCAGCCTATATAATCATAGCCAGTATCCTGCATCAGGTGATAATGCCAGTTGCTAAATAGCACACCTGCCTAATATTATCGACCAATATGTTTTTGGGTTCATATTTTAGATGTCAGCATCGTTTTATTTTCATTCGTTTTGGAGTAGAACTATCCTTAAAATAGTAACCAAAACTGATCTTCTATCCGACGTTCTTCCAACATCAATGGTCAGTATTACATTGTTTAAGCTAGTACATTATATTTAACCCCCCCTCCCCCACCCACTTTGTCAACAGTAGACACTGAAGCACGGGCATGCTCTTGCATGGACATGGATAACATGTCTGGTCAACCAAACTTCACCAGAAGTAAACCAGCATCACCAGAAAGTGTTCCTACCCCTTGACTTATTCCACATTGATGAAATGTTATAAATGTCTCGCCCGTCTTCAAACAATACTCCTTTATGACAAAGTGAAAACGTGTTTTTAGAAATTTTTGCTAATTTATTGAAAATGAAATACAGAAATATCTCATTTACATAGGTATTCTCACGCTGAGTCAATACTTTGTAGAAGAACCTTTGGCAGTGATTACAGATGTGAGTCTTTCTGGGTTTGTCTCTAAGTGATTTCCACACCTGGATTATGCAACATTTGGCCATTATAATTTTCAAAATTCTTTTAACTGTGAAATTGGTTGTTGATCATTGCTAGACAACCATTTTCAGGTCTTGTCATTTTCAAGCAGATTTAAGTCAAAACTGTAACTCAGCCATTCAGGAACATTCACTGTTTTCTTGGTAAGTACATCCAGCGTAGATTTGTCCTTGTGTTTTAGGTTATTGTCCTGCTGAAAGGTAAATTTAATCTCCCAGTGTCTGGTGGAAAACAGACTAAACCAGGTTTTCTTCTAGGATTTTGCCTGTGCTTAGCTCTATTCTGTTATTTTTTCCTGAAAAACTCCCCTGTCCTTAACGATTACAAGCATACTCATAACATGATGCAGCCGCCACTATGCTTTAAAATATGGAGAGTGGTACTCAGTAATGTGTTGTACTGGAATTTGCCCCAAACATAACACTTTCTATTCAGCACATACCGTTTTTTTTTTTGCAGTATTACTTTAATACCTTGTTGCAAACAGGATGCATGTTTTGGAATATTTTTATTCTGTACAAGGTTCCTTCTTTTCACTCTGTCAATTAGGTTAGTTGTGTGGAGTTAATACAATGTTGTTGATCCATCCTCAGTTGTATCCTATCACAGCCATTCAACTCTGTAACTGTTTTAAAGTCACCATTGGCCTCATAGTGAAATCCCTGAGTGGTTTCCTTCCTCTCCGGCAGCTGAGTTAGGAAGGACGCCTGTATCTTTGTAGTGACTGGGTGTTTATTTTTTTAATTTAAACTTTATTTAACTAGGCAGGTCAGTTAAGAACAAAGTCTACCATGACGGCCTACACCGGCCAAACCCGGATGACACTGGGCCAATTGTCCGCCGCCCTATGGGGCTCCCAATCACAGCCGGTTGTGATACAGGCTGGATTGATACACCATCCAACGTGTAATTAATAACTTCACCATGCTCAAAGGAATTTTCAATGTCTGCTTTTTTTTTACCCATCTACCAATAGGTGCCCTTCTTTGAGAGGCATTGGAAAGCCTCCCTAGTCTTTGAAGTTGAATCTATGACTGGAATTCACTGCTCGACTCAAGGGCCATAAATATAATTGTACGTGTGGGCTACAGAGATTCAGAAATCATGTTAAAAACTATTGTTGCACACAGAGTAAGTCCATGCAACTTATTATGTAACTTGTTAAGCACATTTCTACTCCTGAACTTATTTAGGCTTGCCATAACAAAGGGGTAGAATACTTATTTACTCAAGACATTTCAGCGTTTAATTTGTAAACAGTTCTAAAAACCTAATTCCACTTTGACATAATGGGGTATTGTGTGTAGGCCAGTGACAAAACATCTCAATGTAATCCATATTAAAGGCAGGCTGTAACACAACAACATGTGGAAAAAGTCAAGGGCTCTAAATACTTCCCGAAGGTACTGTAACTGCACATCCCGCTCTGTCTGCATCCCGAATGGCACCCTATTCCCTATTGGCCCCGGTCAAAAAGTAGTGCACTACATAGGGAATAGGGTGCCATTGGGACTCAGCCTAGCTCTTAGCAACAGAGTGGCTATGCTATGTGTCTGTGAGCGTCTTACGGGGACTATAGCAGGTCATAGAAGGTCACTGCAGAGGTCACAACAACTGGAGGGTGAGACATAATGTCTAGAGGGTGAAACAGGGAAAATATTGGAAAATTATTGACGGTCGGCTGGTGACGTACTCACTGTAGAATCCTCACACTCATTGGCCATCTGGGCCCTGAGGGTAGAGATATAGATTCATTGTGATCTCATGACTAAGAACTTTAGGAGCACAGGGTCTACAGTAGATGTACTTTATCCCAACTTGGATCACTGTCTTGCACGCTAAGGGGAGATGGGTGTGTGTGTGTGTGTGTGTGTGTGTGCGTGCCTGCATGTGCGCTTGCGTGCAAGCAGAGTTGTAGAGATGACCAGAGCTCTCGGTTTCTGTCTGTATTTGTCTACATAGACAGTGTCATCAAAACCAAGGTAACTGTCTGTCTGTCTGTCTGTCTGTCAATAGGAGTCATTCTAATAGCCCCTTGTAGGACCACAGTATGTCTGACTGTCTGTCAATAGGAGTCATTTTAGAATGACTCCTATTGACAGACAGACAGACATAATGTGGTCCTACAAGGGGTTTGAATGACTCCTATTGACAGGAGTTAGGGGTTAGCCCTTGTCTGTCAATAGGAGTCATTCTAAAATGAGCTCTGGTCATTCTAACCCCTTGTAGGACCACAGTATGTCTGTCTGTCTGTCAATAGGACCCATCCTTGTATTACATAAGTGTGAAACATCAGTCATCAGTAATGAACATAAAGCCCAACAGAATGTTTCAATCCAATTCTCTGCCTTGACATGTAGAGATGTGAAACTGCCAAGTGATGACAAACCTCTCTCGTCCCCTCTAGTATAATAACACTGATCAAACCTCTCATCTAGTCAAAACACTGATCAAACCTCTCCTCTAGTATAAAAACACTGATCAAACCTCTCTCCTCTAGTATCAAAACACTGATCAAACCTCTCCTCTAGTATCAAAACACTGATCAAACCTCTCCTCTAGTATAATAACACTGATCAAACCTCTCCTCTAGTATCAAAACACTGATCAAACCTCTCCTCTAGTATAAAAACACTGATCAAACCTCTCCTCTAGTATAAAAACACTGATCAAACCTCTCCTCTAGTATCAAAACACTGATCAAACCTCTCCTCTAGTATCAAAACACTGATCAAACCTCTCTCCTCTCTCCTCTAGTATCAAAACACTGATCAAACCTCTCCTCTAGTATCAAAACACTGATCAAACCTCTCTCCTCTCTCCTCTAGTATCAAAACACTGATCAAACCCCTCCTCTAGTCAAAACACTGATCAAACCTCTCATCTAGTCAAAACACTGATCAAACCTCTCCTCTCTAGTATCAAAACACTGATCAAACCTCTCTCCTCTAGTATCAAAACACTGATCAAACCTCTCTCCTCTAGTATCAAAACACTGATCAAACCTCTCTCCTCTAGTATCAAAACACTGATCAAACCTCTCCTCTAGTATCAAAACACTGATCAAACCTCTCCTCTAGTATCAAAACACTGATCAAACCACTCCTCTAGTATCAAAACACTGATCAAACCTCTCTCCTCTAGTATCAAAACACTGATCAAACCTCTCTCCTCTAGTATCAAAACACTGATCAAACCTCTCCTCTAGTATCAGAACACTGATCAAACCTCTCTCCTCTAGTATCAAAACACTGATCAAACCACTCCTCTAGTATCAGAACACTGATCAAACCTCTCTCCTCTAGTATCAAAACACTGATCAAACCTCTCTCCTCTAGTATCAAAACACTGATCAAACCTCTCCTCTGGTATCAAAACACTGATCAAACCTCTCCTCTAGTATCAAAACACTGATCAAACCTCTCTCCTCTAGTATCAAAACACTGATCAAACCTCTCCTCTGGTATCAAAACACTGATCAAACCTCTCCTCTAGTATCAAAACACTGATCAAACCTCTCCTCTAGTCAAAACACTGATCAAACCTCTCCTCTCTAGTATCAAAACACTGATCAAACCTCTCTCCTCTAGTATCAGAACACTGATCAAACCTCTCCTCTAGTCAAAACACTGATCAAACCTCTCCTCTAGTATCAAAACACTGATCAAACCTCTCCTCTAGTATCAAAACACTGATCAAACCTCTCCTCTAGTATCAAAACACTGATCAAACCTCTCTCCTCTCTCCTCTAGTATCAAAACACTGATCAAACCTCTCCTCTAGTATCAGAACACTGATCAAACCTCTCTCCTCTAGTATCAAAACACTGATCAAACCTCTCTCCTCTAGTATCAAAACACTGATCAAACCTCTCTCCTCTAGTATCAAAACACTGATCAAAGCTCTCCTCTAGTATCAGAACACTGATCAAACCTCTCTCCTCTAGTATCAAAACACTGATCAAACCTCTCCTCTGGTATCAAAACACTGATCAAACCTCTCTCCTCTAGTATCAAAACACTGATCAAACCTCTCCTCTGGTATCAAAACACTGATCAAACCTCTCCTCTAGTATCAGAACACTGATCAAACCTCTCCTCTAGTATCAAAACACTTATGAAACCTCTCCTCTCTCCTCTAGTATCAGAACACTGATCAAACCTCTCTCCTCTAGTATCAAAACACTGATCAAACCTCTCCTCTAGTCAAAACACTGATCAAACCTCTCTCCTCTAGTATCAAAACACTGATCAAACCTCTCCTCTGGTATCAAAACACTGATCAAACCTCTCCTCTAGTATCAGAACACTGATCAAACCTCTCCTCTAGTCAAAACACTGATCAAACCTCTCTCCTCTAGTATCAAAACACTGATCAAACCTCTCCTCTAGTCAAAACACTGATCAAACCTCTCCTCTCTCCTCTAGTATCAAAACACTGATTAAACCTCTCCTCTCAAGTATCAGAACACTGATCAAACCTCTCCTCTAGTATCAAAACACTGATCAAACCTCTCCTCTAGTCAAAACACTGATCAAACCTCTCCTCTCTAGTATCAAAACACTGATCAAACCTCTCATCTCTAGTTCCAGAACACTGATCAAACCTCTCACCTCTAATCCCAAAAAGCTGATCTACAGTGTTCGTTCTCATCAGCAGTGAGACTGACTGTTAGAACGGAACACATTTGGGTTCAAACAGTATTTGGTTTCTTTCAAATTCTTTACCTGTGCTTGATTGAGCTTTCCTGGTGCGATGGAACCAATAGAGCAGTCCCAAAAGTGAAAACACTACCAATCTGGCACTCCGGCCCGGGCTCAATTAAACATTCAAAGGTTTTTTGAAAATAAGAAATATGATTTGAACCCAGATCTGTAACCTAAATGGAGCGTAAAGGAGGATGTACGTGCTGATAGGTATGTATGAACCATTACCCTCCAGGGTAGAGAGGAGTGGGTTCTCTCTCTGCCAGCACAGAGTCAGGTCATGGCCTGCTGATAGGTATATATGAACCATTACCCTCCAGGGTAGAGAGGAGTGGGTTCTCTCTCTGCCAGCACAGGGTCAGGTCATGGCCTGCTGATAGGTATGTATGACCCATTACCCTCCAGGGTAGAGAGGAGTGGGTTCTCTCTCTGCCAGCACAGGATCAGGTCATGGCCTGCTGATAGGTATGTATGACCCATTACCCTCCAGGGTAGAGAGGAGTGGGTTCTCTCTCTGCCAGCACAGGATCAGGTCATGGCCTGCTGATAGGTATGTATGACCCATTACCCTCCAGGGTAGAGAGGAGTGGGTTCTCTCTCTTCCAGCACAGGGTCAGGTCATAGCCTGCTGATAGGTATGTATGACCCATTACCCTCCAGGGTAGAGAGGAGTGGGTTCTCTCTCTGCCAGCACAGGATCAGGTCATGGCCTGCTGATAGGTATGTATGACCCATTACCCTCCAGGGTAGAGAGGAGTGGGTTCTCTCTCTGCCAGCACAGGATCAGGTCATGGTCATGGCCGTGAATCATTACTTCAGAGGAAAGGAGACAGAGGGCACGGCAGAGTTAGTCACCTGGGAGTGTGTGTGTGTGTGTGTGTGTGTGTGTGTGTGTGTGTGTGTGTGTGTGTGTGTGTGTGTGTGTGTGGGTGTGTGTGTGGGTGTGGGTGTGGGTGTGGGTGTGGGTGTGGGTGTGGGTGTGGGTGTGGGTGTGGGTGTGGGTGTGGGTGTGGGTGTGGGTGTGTGTGTGGGTGTGTTTGTGTGTGTGTGTGTGTGAGTGAGTGAGTGAGTGTGACCTGGCTTTCAAGAGAAGACAGGCTATGTGCACACTTCCCACAAAATGAGGTGGAAACTGAGCTGCACTTCCTAACCTCCTGAGAAATGTATGACCATATTAGAGACACATATTTCCCTCAGAGTAAAAAGACCCACAAAAATTTGAAAACAAACCAAATGTTGATAAACTCCCATATCTACTGGGTGAAATTCCACAGTGTGCCATAACAGCAGCAAGATTTGCTACCTGTTGCCACAAGAAAAGGCAACCAGTGAAGGACAAACACCATTGTAAATACAATACATATTTATGTTTATTTATTTTCCCTTTTGTTCTTTAAAACCTCTAACACCTCCCAAACCCGGATCCGGGATCCCTCCCATCACAAAAGTTGACTAGCATAGCCTAGCCTAAAGCCACAGGGATATCATATAATTAAATGTTCATGAAATCACAAGTCCAAGACACCAAATGAAAGATACACATCTTGTGAATAAAGCTATCATTTCTGATTTTTAAAATGTTTTACAGGGAAGACACAATATGTAAATCTATTAGCTAACCACGATAGCAAAATACACCACTTCCATACTCCACCATTTTCTTACTGCATCAGTATCTATCACAAATTCGACCAAATAAAGATATAAATAGCCACTAACCAAGAAACAACCCCATCAGATGACAGTCTGATAACATATTTATTGAATAGCATAGGTTTTGTTAGAAAAATGTGCATATTTCAGGTATAAATCATAGTTTACCATTGCAGCCCCCATCACAACTCTCACTAAAATGACTAGAATAACTACAGAGAGCAACGTGTATTAGCTAATTACTCATCATAAAACATTTCTTAAAAATACACAGCGTACAGCAATTGAAAGACACAGATCTTGTGAATCCAGACAATATTTCTGATTTTCTAAGTGTTTTACAGCGAAAACACAATATAGTGTTATATTAGCTTAGCACAGTAGCAAACCAAACAACAGCATTGATTCCAGCCAAACATAGCGATAACGTATTCACCACCAAAATATATTAATTTTCACTAACCTTCTCAGAATTCTTCAGATGACAGTCCTGTAATATCATATTACACAATGCATATAGAGTTTGTTCGAAAATGTGCATATTTAGCGGCACAAATCGTGCTTATACAATGAGAAAAGTTGCCAAGCTGCCCATAAAATTTCGGGCGCCATCTTGGAGAGTCACCTAGTCTAATCAATAAATCATCATAAACTTGACTAAAAAATACAGGGTGGACAGCAATTGAAAGACAAATTAGTCTCCTCTAGTATCGTCAACGTCGTTTTCTTGTTTTGTAGTTTGGAAAGTGTTTTGTTTCGTTTCGTGTTGCCATCGCATTTATAATAAAGATGGCTTATTTCCCAAATGCTGCGTATTGGTCTGAAGATCCTTCTCTCCTCACCTCGTCCGAGGATGAGGAGAGTGTCAGTCGTTCATTTGGTGTCTTGGACTTGTGATTTCATGAACATTTAATTATATGATATCCCTGTGGCTTTAGGCTAGGCTATGCTAGTCAACTTTTGTGATGGGAGGGATCCCGGATCCGGGTTTGGGAGGTGTTAGAGGTTTTAAAGAACAAAAGGGAAAATAAATAAACATAAATATGTATTGTATTTACAATGGTGTTTGTCCTTCACTGGTTGCCTTTTCTTGTGGCAACAGGTAGCAAATCTTGCTGCTGTTATGGCACACTGTGGAATTTCACCCAGTAGATATGGGAGTTTATCAACATTTGGTTTGTTTTCAAATTTTTGTGGGTCTTTTTACTCTGAGGGAAATATGTGTCTCTAATATGGTCATACATTTCTCAGGAGGTTAGGAAGTGCAGCTCAGTTTCCACCTCATTTTGTGGGAAGTGTGCACATAGCCTGTCTTCTCTTGAAAGCCAGGTCACACTCACTCACTCACTCACACACACACACACACAAACACACCCACACACACACCCACACCCACACCCACACCCACACCCACACCCACACCCACACCCACACCCACACCCACACACACACACACACACACACACACACACACACACACACACACACACACACACACACACACACACACACACACACACACTCCCAGGTGACTAACTCTGCCGTGCCCTCTGTCTCCTTTCCTCTGAAGTAATGATTCACGGCCATGACCATGACCTGATCCTGTGCTGGCAGAGAGAGAACCCACTCCTCTCTACCCTGGAGGGTAATGGGTCATACATACCTATCAGCAGGCCATGACCTGATCCTGTGCTGGCAGAGAGAGAACCCACTCCTCTCTACCCTGGAGGGTAATGGGTCATACATACCTATCAGCAGGCCATGACCTGATCCTGTGCTGGCAGAGAGAGAACCCACTCCTCTCTACCCTGGAGGGTAATGGGTCATACATACCTATCAGCAGGCTATGACCTGACCCTGTGCTGGAAGAGAGAGAACCCACTCCTCTCTACCCTGGAGGGTAATGGGTCATACATACCTATCAGCAGGCCATGACCTGATCCTGTGCTGGCAGAGAGAGAACCCACTCCTCTCTACCCTGGAGGGTAATGGGTCATACATACCTATCAGCAGGCCATGACCTGATCCTGTGCTGGCAGAGAGAGAACCCACTCCTCTCTACCCTGGAGGGTAATGGGTCATACATACCTATCAGCAGGCCATGACCTGACCCTGTGCTGGCAGAGAGAGAACCCACTCCTCTCTACCCTGGAGGGTAATGGTTCATATATACCTATCAGCAGGCCATGACCTGACTCTGTGCTGGCAGAGAGAGAACCCACTCCTCTCTACCCTGGAGGGTAATGGTTCATACATACCTATCAGCACGTACATCCTCCTTTACGCTCCATTTAGGTTACAGATCTGGGTTCAAATCATATTTCTTATTTTCAAAAAACCTTTGAATGTTTAATTGAGCCCGGGCCGGAGTGCCAGATTGGTAGTGTTTTCACTTTTGGGACTGCTCTATTGGTTCCATCGCACCAGGAAAGCTCAATCAAGCACAGGTAAAGAATTTGAAAGAAACCAAATACTGTTTGAACCCAAATGTGTTCCGTTCTAACAGTCAGTCTCACTGCTGATGAGAACGAACACTGTAGATCAGCTTTTTGGGATTAGAGGTGAGAGGTTTGATCAGTGTTCTGGAACTAGAGATGAGAGGTTTGATCAGTGTTTTGATACTAGAGAGGAGAGGTTTGATCAGTGTTTTGACTAGAGGAGAGGTTTGATCAGTGTTTTGATACTAGAGGAGAGGTTTGATCAGTGTTCTGATACTTGAGAGGAGAGGTTTGATCAGTGTTTTGATACTAGAGGAGAGAGGAGAGGTTTGATCAGTGTTTTGACTAGAGGAGAGGTTTGATCAGTGTTCTGATACTAGAGGAGAGAGGTTTGATCAGTGTTTTGATACTAGAGAGGAGAGGTTTGATCAGTGTTTTGACTAGATGAGAGGTTTGATCAGTGTTTTGATACTAGAGGAGAGAGGAGAGGTTTGATCAGTGTTTTGACTAGAGGAGAGGTTTGATCAGTGTTTTGATACTAGAGGAGAGAGGTTTGATCAGTGTTTTGACTAGAGGAGAGGTTTGATCAGTGTTCTGATACTAGAGGAGAGGTTTGATCAGTGTTTTGATACCAGAGGAGAGGTTTGATCAGTGTTTTGATACTAGAGGAGAGAGGGTTGATCAGTGTTTTGATAATAGAGGAGAGAGGAGAGAGGTTTGATCAGTGTTTTGACTAGAGGAGAGGTTTGATCAGTGTTTTGATACTAGAGGAGAGAGGAGAGGTTTGATCAGTGTTTTGACTAGAGGAGAGGTTTGATCAGTGTTTTGATACTAGAGGAGAGAGGTTTGATCAGTGTTTTGACTAGAGGAGAGGTTTGATCAGTGTTCTGATACTAGAGGAGAGGTTTGATCAGTGTTTTGATACCAGAGGAGAGGTTTGATCAGTGTTTTGATACTAGAGGAGAGAGGTTTGATCAGTGTTTTGACTAGAGGAGAGGTTTGATCAGTGTTTTGATACTAGAGGAGAGAGGTTTGATCAGTGTTCTGATACTAGAGGAGAGAGGAGAGGTTTCATAAGTGTTTTGATACTAGAGGAGAGGTTTGATCAGTGTTCTGATACTAGAGGAGAGGTTTGATCAGTGTTTTGATACTAGAGGAGAGAGGAGAGGTTTGATCAGTGTTTTGACTAGAGGAGAGGTTTGATCAGTGTTTTGATACTAGAGGAGAGAGGTTTGATCAGTGTTTTGACTAGAGGAGAGGTTTGATCAGTGTTCTGATACTAGAGGAGAGGTTTGATCAGTGTTTTGATACCAGAGGAGAGGTTTGATCAGTGTTTTGATACTAGAGGAGAGAGGGTTGATCAGTGTTTTGATAATAGAGGAGAGAGGAGAGAGGTTTGATCAGTGTTTTGACTAGAGGAGAGGTTTGATCAGTGTTTTGATACTAGAGGAGAGAGGAGAGGTTTGATCAGTGTTTTGACTAGAGGAGAGGTTTGATCAGTGTTTTGATACTAGAGGAGAGAGGTTTGATCAGTGTTTTGACTAGAGGAGAGGTTTGATCAGTGTTCTGATACTAGAGGAGAGGTTTGATCAGTGTTTTGATACCAGAGGAGAGGTTTGATCAGTGTTTTGATACTAGAGGAGAGAGGTTTGATCAGTGTTTTGATACTAGAGGAGAGGTTTGATCAGTGTTTTGATGCTAGAGGAGAGGTTTGATCAGTGTTTTTTGATACTAGAGGAGAGAGGTTTGATCAGTGTTTTGATACTAGAGGAGAGGTTTGATCAGTGTTCTGATACTAAAGGAGAGGTATGATCAGTGTTTTGATACTAGAGGAGAGAGGTTTGATCAGTGTTTTGATAATAGAGGAGAGAGGAGAGGTTTCATAAGTGTTTTGATACTAGATGAGAGAGGTTTGATCAGTGTTTTGATACTAGAGGAGAGGTTTGATCAGTGTTTTGATACTAGAGGAGAGAGGTTTGATCAGTGTTTTCATACCAGAGGAGAGAGGAGAGGTTTGATTAGTGTTTTGATACTAGAGGAGAGAGGTTTGATCAGTGTTTTGATACCAGAGGAGAGAGAGGAGGTTTCATAAGTGTTTTGATACTAGAGGAGAGAGGTTTGATCAGTGTTTTGATACTAGAGGAGAGAGGTTTGATCAGTGTTTTGATACTAGAGGAGAGGTTTGATCAGTGTTTTGATGCTAGAGGAGAGGTTTGATCAGTGTTTTTTGATACTAGAGGAGAGAGGTTTGATCAGTGTTTTGATACTAGAGGAGAGGTTTGATCAGTGTTTTGATGCTAGAGGAGAGGTTTGATCAGTGTTTTTTGATACTAGAGGAGAGAGGTTTGATCAGTGTTTTGATACCAGAGGAGAGGTTTGATCAGTGTTTTGACTAGAGGAGAGGTTTGATCAGTGTTATTATACTAGAGGAGAGAGGTTTGATCAGTGTTCTGATACTAGAGGAGAGGTTTGATCAGTGTTTTGACTAGAGGAGAGGTTTGATCAGTGTTCTGATACTAGAGGAGAGGTTTGATCAGTGTTTTGATACTAGAGGAGAGGTTTGATCAGTGTTATTATACTAGAGGAGAGAGGTTTGATCACACACACACACACACACACACACACATCCCCCTACGTGTGAAAAACAGTGATGCAAGTTGGGATAAAGTCCATCTAATATAGGTCCTGTTGTCCTGGAGTTCAGACTGACCTCTAACCCCTATATTCAATTCATTTCAAGGGGCTTTATTGGCATGGGAAACATGTTAACATTGCCAAAGTAAGTGAATTAGATAATAAACAAAAATAAACAAAATCAACAGTCATTTTGAACAGAAAAAGGAACAGCCACACTCACCAAAGTGAATAATACTAAAGACATTTCAAATGTCATATTATGTATATTTACAGTGTTGTAACGACGTGCAACTTCTTGGCACTAGGGGGGTGCCATTTCGACATAGCACAAATTCGTATCCAAATTAAACTGCCTCGTACTCAATTCTTGCTCGTACAATATGCATATTATTATTACTATTGGATAGAAAACACTCTCTAGTTTCTAAAACCGTTTGAATTATATCTGTGGGTGAAACAGAACTCGACTTAGAGCAATTTTCCTATGTGTATGTCAGAGTGCAGAATTTTACTGGCTGTTCCCAGACCTGTGTATTAATTTGCCTGTCCTCTATTGGTTGAGATGCACTACATACGCCTTCCCCTAGTTGTTAGCGAATAGGGAGACTTGAAATGGAGTTTCTACGTAGTTCCCAAAGTTGATAAATTGATTGGAATCGAGGTGTCCACCCTTTTGGATCTACGCGCTGACGCATAAAGGGTCTTGGCATGTCTTTTTAGAAGCTCTGGTTTTAGAAACTAGATATATCCGGCTCTGTTTTTATTCGATATAGGCTTTAAAGACATCATAATCTTGTTATTTTTAACCGATTTATATCAGTTTATGTCAGTATATTGCGATTTTCGGGCATTTCATTTTCTGACGTTGTATTTAGTTGGGTATCTCTCTCTCGAATGCCATTGTGTACTGCTAATTGCAACGTGGAAGGAAACATTCTCCAACCCAGCAACGATTCTTTTGGCCAACGGACACCTTTCCCAAGATTCTGATGGGAGTTCAGCTAATAGTAAGTACTATTTATGCTGATAATTCGTTGTTCTGTTGAAAAAGTAAAATGCATAAGACGCCATTATTTGCCGTGTAGCCTTGCGCTATCGCACCCTGTATGTAATGGTAGTCCTCCTCCTCTTCAACCGAAAAGGAGGAGTAGTGATGGAACCAAGGCGCAGCGGGTTGTGAACACATAATTTATTTAAAGACAAGACGAAAAAACACGAACTTCACTATAACTAACAAAACAACAAACGGAGTAGACAGACCTGGACGACGAACTTACATTAAACACGAAGAACGCACGAACAGGGAAAATAGACTCACACTGTGAAACAACCTACCTAAATATGACTCTCAATTAGAGGAAAACGCCAAACACCTGCCTCTAATTAAGAGCCATACCAGGCAACCCTTAAACCAACATAGAAACAGAAAACATAGAATGCCCACCCAAACTCACGTCCTGACCAACTAACACATACAACAAACTAACAGAAATAGGTCAGGAACGTGACATAACCCCCCCCCCCCCCTAAGGTGCGAACTCCGGGCGCACCAGCACAAAGTATACGGGAGGGTCTGGGCGGGCATCTGACCACGGTGGTGGCTCAGGCTCTGGGCGAGTTCCCCACCCCACCATAGTCAATCCCAGCTTACATCTCCCCCTACAAATGACCACCCTCATATTACACACACTAAATCCTTTGGGTAACATCGACACAAGGGGCAGTCCCGGGATAGAGGGATAGCTCAGGACAGAGGGATAGCTCAGGATAGAGAGGTAGCTCAGGATAGAGAGGTAGCTCAGGATAGAGGGGCAACTCCGGACTGAAAGGCAGCTCCGGACAGAGAGACAGCTCTGGACTGAGGGGCAGTTCTGGATAAATAGCCGCTCTGGGCTGAGGGACAGCTCATGACTGGCTGACGGCTCTGGACGCTCATGGCTGGCTGACGGCTCTGGACGCTCATGGCTGGCTGACGGCTCTGGACGCTCATGGCTGGCTGACGGCTCTGGACGCTCATGGCTGGCTGACGGCTCTGGACGCTCATGGCTGGCTGACGGCTCTGGACGCTCATGGCTGGCTGACGGCTCTGGCAGATCCTGTCTGGTTAGCGGCTCTGGCAGATCCTGTCTGGTTGGCGGCTCTGGCAGATCCTGTCTGGTTGGCGGCTCTGGCAGATCCTGTCTGGTTGGCGGCTCTGGCAGATCCTGTCTGGCTGGCGGCTCTGGCAGATCCTGACTGACGAATGGCTCTAGCGGCTCCTGACTGACTAACGGCTCTGACGGCTCGGGACAGACGGATGGCTCAGACGGCGCTGGGGAGACGGATGGCTCAGATGGCGCTGGGGAGACGGATGGCTCAGATGGCGCTGGGGAGACGGATGGCTCAGATGGCGCTGCGGAGACGGATGGCTCAGATGGCGCTGCGGAGACGGATGGCTCAGACTGATCCTGTCTGGCGGAAGGCTTTGGTAGCTCCTGTCTGGAGGAAGGCTCTGTAGGCTCATGGCAGACGGGCAGTTCATGCGGCGCTTGGCAGACGGACAGTTCAGGCGCCGTTGGGCAGACGGCAGACTCTGGCCGGCTGAGACGCACTGTAGGCCTGGTGCGTGGTGCCGGAACTGGAGGCACCGGACTGGAGACACGCACTTCAAGCCTAGTGCGGGGAGCAGGGACAGGGCACACTGGACTCTCAAAGCCTACTATATGCCTTGTGCGTGATACCGGCACTGGTGGCACCGGGCTGAGTGCACGCACATCAGGACGAGTACGGGGAGAAGGAACAGTGTGTACAGGGCTCTGGAGACGCACAGGTGGCTTAGTGCGTGATGCCGGAACTGGAGGCACCGGACTGGAGACACGCACCATAGAGAGAGTGCGTGGAGGAGGAACAGGGCTCTGACGATCGCTGAATTACATTTTTAAAATGAACCTTACTGCGCAATACAGGGTGCAATACAGTGTCACGTTCCTGACCTATTTCTGTTAGTTTGTTGTATGTGTTAGTTGGTCAGGACGTGAGTTTGGGTGGGCATTCTATGTTTTCTGTTTCTTTGTTGGTTTAAGGGTTGCCTGGTATGGCTCTTAATTAGAGGCAGGTGTTTGGCGTTTTCCTCTAATTGAGAGTCATATTTAGGTAGGTTGTTACACAGTGTTCGTTGTGGGTGGTTGTCTCCTGTGTCAGTGTTTGTCGCACCATACGGGACTGTTCGGTTTGTTTTTGTACATCGTCATTTTGTGTAGTCTATTTTCCCTGTTCGTGCGTTCTTCGTGTTTAATGTAAGTTCGTCGTCCAGGTCTGTCTACTCCGTTTGTTGTTTTGTTAGTTATAGTGAAGTTCGTGTTTTTTCGTCTTGTCTTTAAATAAATTATGTGTTCACAACCCGCTGCGCCTTGGTTCCATCACTACTCCTCCTTTTCGGTTGAAGAGAACGTTACAGAACCACCCACCAATCCAGAATCAAGCAGCGGTGTAATCGGAGGAAGGGACAGCGCAAGAAGGAGGAATGGACTTGGGAGGATGTTTTGGACGGGAAAGGTTGCTACACATGGGAGGAGATCCTGGCTGGAAGGGATCGCCTCCCATGGGAACAGCTGGAGGCACTGAGGAGAGCAGAGGCAATCGGAGAAGGGAACCGGCGTTATGAGGGGACGCGTCTTGCACGGAAGCCCGAAAAGCCCGTGAGTACTACCCAAAAATTTCTTGGGGGGGGGCTAAGAGGTAGTGGGCCAAGGGCAGGTAGGAGACCTGCGCCCACTTCCCAGGCTAATCGTGGAGAGCGGGAGTACGGGCAGACACCGTGTTACGCAGTAGAGCGCATGGTGTCTCCTGTACGTGTGCATAGCCCAGTGCGGGTTATTCCACCTCCCCGCACTGGTAGGGCTAGATTGAGCATTGAGCCAAGTGCCATGAAGCCGGCTCTACATATCTGGCCACCAGTACGTCTCTTTCTGCCGGCTTACATGGCACCAGTCTTACGCAGGGTGTCCCCGGTTCGCCTACATAGCCCGGTGCGGGTTATTCCACCTCCCCGCACTGGTCGGGCGACGGGGAGCATTCAGCCAGGTAAGGTTGGGCAGGCTCAGTGCTCAAGGGAGCCAATACGCCTGCACGGTCCGGTATTTCCAGCGCTACCTCCCCGCCCCAGCCCAGTACCACCAGTGCCTACACCACGCACCAGGCTTCCAGTGCGTTTCCAGAGCCCTGTTCCTCCTCCACGCACTCTCTCTATGGTGCGTGTCTCCAGTCCGGTGCCTCCAGTTCCGGCATCACGCACTAAGCCACCTGTGCGTCTCCAGAGCCCTGTACACACTGTTCCTTCTCCCCGTACTCGTCCTGATGTGCGTGCACTCAGCCCGGTGCCACCAGTGCCGGTATCACGCACAAGGCATATAGTAGGCTTTGAGAGTCCAGTGTGCCCTGTCCCTGCTCCCCGCACTAGGCTTGAAGTGCGTGTCTCCAGTCCGGTGCCTCCAGTTCCGGCACCACGCACCAGGCCTACAGTGCGTCTCAGCCGGCCAGAGTCTGCCGTCTGCCCAACGGCGCCTGAACTGTCCGTCTGCCAAGCGCCGCATGAACTGCCCGTCTGCCATGAGCCTACAGAGCCTTCCTCCAGACAGGAGCTACCAAAGCCTTCCGCCAGACAGGATCAGTCTGAGCCATCCGTCTCCGCAGCGCCATCTGAGCCATCCGTCTCCGCAGCGCCATCTGAGCCATCCGTCTCCCCAGCGCCATCTGAGCCATCCGTCTCCCCAGCGCCATCTGAGCCATCCGTCTCCCCAGCGCCGTCTGAGCCATCCGTCTGTCCCGAGCCGTCAGAGCCGTTAGTCAGTCAGGAGCCGCTAGAGCCATTCGTCAGTCAGGATCTGCCAGAGCCGCCAGCCAGACAGGATCTGCCAGAGCCGCCAACCAGACAGGATCTGCCAGAGCCGCCAACCAGACAGGATCTGCCAGAGCCGCCAACCAGACAGGATCTGCCAGAGCCGCTAACCAGACAGGATCTGCCAGAGCCGTCAGCCAGCCATGAGCGTCCAGAGCCGTCAGCCAGCCATGAGCGTCCAGAGCCGTCAGCCAGCCATGAGCGTCCAGAGCCGTCAGCCAGCCATGAGCGTCCAGAGCCGTCAGCCAGCCATGAGCGTCCAGAGCCGTCAGCCAGCCATGAGCGTCCAGAGCCGTCAGCCAGTCATGAGCTGTCCCTCAGCCCAGAGCGGCTATTTATCCAGAACTGCCCCTCAGTCCAGAGCTGTCTCTCTGTCCGGAGCTGCCTTTCAGTCCGGAGTTGCCCCTCTATCCTGAGCTACCTCTCTATCCTGAGCTACCTCTCTATCCTGAGCTATCCCTCTGTCCTGAGCTATCCCTCTATCCCGGGACTGCCCCTTGTGTCGATGTTACCCAAAGGATTTAGTGTGTGTAATATGAGGGTGGTCATTTGTAGGGGGAGATGTAAGCTGGGATTGACTATGGTGGGGTGGGGAACTCGCCCAGAGCCTGAGCCACCACCGTGGTCAGATGCCCGCCCAGACCCTCCCGTATACTTTGTGCTGGTGCGCCCGGAGTTCGCACCTTAGGGGGGGGGGGGGGTTATGTCACGTTCCTGACCTATTTCTGTTAGTTTGTTGTATGTGTTAGTTGGTCAGGACGTGAGTTTGGGTGGGCATTCTATGTTTTCTGTTTCTATGTTGGTTTAAGGGTTGCCTGGTATGGCTCTTAATTAGAGGCAGGTGTTTGGCGTTTTCCTCTAATTGAGAGTCATATTTAGGTAGGTTGTTTCACAGTGTGAGTCTATTTTCCCTGTTCGTGCGTTCTTCGTGTTTAATGTAAGTTCGTCGTCCAGGTCTGTCTACTCCGTTTGTTGTTTTGTTAGTTATAGTGAAGTTCGTGTTTTTTCGTCTTGTCTTTAAATAAATTATGTGTTCACAACCCGCTGCGCCTTGGTTCCATCACTACTCCTCCTTTTCGGTTGAAGAGGAGGAGGACTACCATTACATACAGGGTGCGATAGCGCAAGGCTACACGGCAAATAATGGCGTCTTATGCATTTTACTTTTTCAACAGAACAACGAATTATCAGCATAAATAGTACTTACTATTAGCTGAACTCCCATCAGAATCTTGGGAAAGGTGTCCGTTGGCCAAAAGAATCGTTGCTGGGTTGGAGAATGTTTCCTTCCACGTTGCAATTAGCAGTACACAATGGCATTCGAGAGAGAGATACCCAACTAAATACAACGTCAGAAAATGAAATGCCCGAAAATCGCAATATACTGACATAAACTGATATAAATCGGTTAAAAATAACAAGATTATGATGTCTTTAAAGCCTATATCGAATAAAAACAGAGCCGGATATATCTAGTTTCTAAAACCAGAGCTTCTAAAAAGACATGCCAAGACCCTTTATGCGTCAGCGCGTAGATCCAAAAGGGTGGACACCTCGATTCCAATCAATTTATCAACTTTGGGAACTACGTAGAAACTCCATTTCAAGTCTCCCTATTCGCTAACAACTAGGGGAAGGCGTATGTAGTGCATCTCAACCAATAGAGGACAGGCAAATTAATACACAGGTCTGGGAACAGCCAGTAAAATTCTGCACTCTGACATACACATAGGAAAATTGCTCTAAGTCGAGTTCTGTTTCACCCACAGATATAATTCAAACGGTTTTAGAAACTAGAGAGTGTTTTCTATCCAATAGTAATAATAATATGCATATTGTACGAGCAAGAATTGAGTACGAGGCAGTTTAATTTGGATACGAATTTGTGCTATGTCGAAATGGCACCCCCCTAGTGCCAAGAAGTTGCACGTCGTTACAACACTGTAAATATACATAATATGACATTTGAAATGTCTTTAGTATTATTCACTTTGGTGAGTGTGGCTGTTCCTTTTTCTGTTCAAAATGACTGTTGATTTTGTTTATTTTTGTTTATTATCTAATTCACTTACTTTGGCAATGTTAACATGTTTCCCATGCCAATAAAGCCCCTTGAAATGAATTGAATATAGGGGTTAGAGGTCAGTCTGAACTCCAGGACAACAGGACCTATATTAGATGGACTTTATCCCAACTTGCATCACTGTTTTTCACACGTAGGGGGATGTGTGTGTGTGTGTGTGTGTGTGTGTGATCAAACCTCTCTCCTCTAGTATAATAACACTGATCAAACCTCTCCTCTAGTATCAAAACACTGATCAAACCTCTCCTCTAGTATCAGAACACTGATCAAACCTCTCCTCTAGTCAAAACACTGATCAAACCTCTCCTCTAGTATCAGAACACTGATCAAACCTCTCTCCTCTAGTATAATAACACTGATCAAACCTCTCCTCTAGTCAAAACACTGATCAAACCTCTCCTCTGGTATCAAAACACTGATCAAACCTCTCTCCTCTAGTATCAAAAAACACTGATCAAACCTCTCCTCTAGCATCAAAACACTGATCAAACCTCTCCTCTAGTATCAAAACACTGATCAAACCTCTCTCCTCTAGTATCAAAAAACACTGATCAAACCTCTCCTCTAGCATCAAAACACTGATCAAACCTCTCCTCTAGTATCAAAACACTGATCAAACCTCTCTCCTCTAGTATCAAAACACTGATCAAACCTCTCTCCTCTAGTATCAAAACACTTATGAAACCTCCTCTCTCTCCTCTGGTATCAAAACACTGATCAAACCTCTCTCCTCTAGTATCAAAACACTAATCAAACCTCTCCTCTCTCCTCTGGTATGAAAACACTGATCAAACCTCTCTCCTCTAGTATCAAAACACTGATCAAACCTCTCCTCTAGTATCAAAACACTGATCAAACCTCTCTCATCTAGTATCAAAACACTTATGAAACCTCTCCTCTCTCCTCTATTATCAAAACACTGATCAAACCTCTCTCCTCTAGTATCAAAACACTGATCATACCTCTCCTTTAGTATCAGAACACTGATCAAACCTCTCCCCTCTCCTCTAGTATCAAAACACTGATCAAACCTCTCCTCTAGTATCAAAACAATTATGAAACCTCTCCTCTCTCCTCTAGTATCAAAACACTGATCAAACCTCTCCTCTAGTATCAAAACACTGATCAAAACACTCCTCTAGTATCAAAACACTGATCAAAACTCTCTCCTCTAGTATCAAAATACTGATCAAACCTCTCCTCTAGTATAATAACACTGATCAAACCTCTCCTCTAGTATCAAAACACTGATCAAACCTCTCTCCTCTAGTATCAAAACACTGATCAAACCTCTCCTCTAGTATCAAAACACTGATCAAACCTCTCCTCTAGTATCAAAACACTGATCAAACCTCTCCTCTAGTATCAAAACACTGATCAAACCTCTCTCATCTAGTATCAAAACACTTATGAAACCTCTCCTCTCTCCTCTAGTATCAAAACACTGATCAAACCTCTCCTCTAGTATCAAAACACTGATCAAACCTCTCTCCTCTAGTATCAAAACACTGATCAAACCTCTCTCCTCTAGTATCAAAACACTGATCAAACCTCTTCTCTCTCCTCTGGTATCAAAACACTGATCAAACCTCTCCTCTGGTATCAAAACACTGATCAAACTCTCCTCTAGTATCAAAACACTGATCAAACCTCTCCTCTAGTATCAAAACAATGATCAAACCTCTCCTCTAGTATCAAAACACTGATCAAACCTCTCCTCTAGTATCAAAACACTGATCAAACCTCTCTCCTCTAGTATCAAAACACTGATCAAACCTCTCCTCTAGTATCAAAACACTGATCAAACCTCTCCTCTAGTATCAAAACACTGATCAAACCTCTCTCCTCCCCTCTAGTATAATAACACTGATCAAACCTCTCCTCTAGTATCAAAACACTGATCAAACCTCTCTCCTCTAGTATCAAAACACTGATCAAACCTCTCTCATCTAGTATCAAAACACTGATCAAACCTCTCTCATCTAGTATCAAAACACTGATCAAACCTCTCCTCCAGTATAATAACACTGATCAAACCTCTCCTCTAGTATCAAAACACTGATCAAACCTCTCTCCTCTAGTATCAAAACACTGATCAAACCTCTCTCATCTAGTATCAAAACACTGATCAAACCTCTCTCCTCTAGTATCAAAACACTGATCAAACCTCTCTCCTCTAGTATCAAAACACTGATCAAACCTCTCCTCTAGTATCAAAAGAGTGATCAAACCTCTCCTCTAGTATCAAAACACTTATGAAACCTCTCCTCTCTCCTCTAGTATCAGAACACTGATCAAACCTCTCCTCTAGTATCAAAACACTTATGAAACCTCTCCTCTCGTATCAAAACACTGATCAAATCTCTCCTCTAGTATCAAAACACTGATCAAACCTCTCCTCTAGTATCAAAACACTGATCAAACCTCTCCTCTAGTATCAAAAAACTGATCAAACCTCTTCTCTCTCCTCTGGTATGAAAACACTGATCAAACCTCTCTCCTCTAGCATCAAAACACTGATCAAACCTCTCCTCTAGTATCAAAACACTGATCAAACCTCTCCTCTAGTATCAAAACACTGATCAAACCTCTCTCCTCTAGTATCAAAACACTGATCAAACCTCTCTCCTCCCCTCTAGTATAATAACACTGATCAAACCTCTTCTCTAGTATCAAAACACTGATCAAACCTCTCTCCTCTAGTATCAAAACACTGATCAAACCTCTCTCCTCTAGTATCAAAACACTGATCAAACCTCTCCTCTAGTATCAAAACACTGATCAAACCTCTCCTCTAGTATCAAAACACTGATCAAACCTCACTCCTCTAGTATCAAAACACTGATCAAACCTCTCTCCTCCCCTCTAGTATAATATCACTGATCAAACCTCTCCTCTGGTATCAAAACACTGATCAAACCTCTCTCATCTAGTATCAAAACACTGATCAAACCTCTCTCATCTAGTATCAAAACACTGATCAAACCTCTCCTCTAGTATAATAACACTGATCAAATCTCTCCTCTAGTATCAAAACACTGATCAAACCTCTCTCCTCTAGTATCAAAACACTGATCAAACCTCTCTCATCTAGTATCAAAACACTGATCAAACCTCTCTCCTCTAGTATCAAAACACTGATCAAACCTCTCCTCTAGTATCAAAACACTGATCAAACCTCTCCTCTAGTATCAAAAGAGTGATCAAACCTCTCCTCTAGTATCAAAACACTTATGAAACCTCTTCTCTCGTATCAAAACACTGATCAAACCTCTCTCCTCTAGTATCAAAACACTGATCAAACCTCTCCTCTAGTATCAAAGCACTGATCAAACCTCTCCTCTAGTATCAAAACACTGATCAAACCTCTTCTCTCTCCTCTGGTATGAAAACACTGATCAAACCTCTCTCCTCTAGCATCAAAACACTGATCAAACCTCTCCTCTAGTATCAAAACACTGATCAAACCTCTCCTCTAGTATCAAAACACTGATCAAACCTCTCTCCTCTAGTGTCAAAACACTGATCAAACCTCTCCTCTAGTATCAAAACACTGATCAAACTCTCCTCTAGTATCAAAACACTGATAAAACCTCTCCTCTAGTATCAAAACACTGATCAAACCTCTCCTCTAGTATCAAAACACTTATGAAACCTCTCCTCTCTCCTCTAGTATCAGAACACTGATCAAACCTCTCCTCTAGTATCAAAACACTGATCAAACCTCTCATCTCTAGTCCCAAAACACTGATCAAACCTCTCCTCTAGTATCAAAAAACTGATCAAACCTCTCACCTCTAGTGTCAAAACACTGATCAAACCTCTCCTCTAGTATCAAAACACTGATCAAACCTCTCCTCTAGTATCAAAAAACATGAAACCTCTCCTCTCTCCTCTAGTATCAGAACACTGATCAAACCTCTCCTCTAGTATCAAAACACTTATGAAACCTCTCCTCTCGTATCAAAACACTGATCAAATCTCTCCTCTAGTATCAAAACACTGATCAAACCTCTCCTCTAGTATCAAAACACTGATCAAACCTCTCCTCTAGTATCAAAACACTGATCAAACCTCTCATCTCTAGTCCCAAAACACTGATCAAACCTCTCCTCTAGTATCAAAACACTGATCAAACCTCTCCTCTAGTATCAGAACACTGATCAAACCTCTCTCCTCTAGTATCAAAACACTGATCAAACCTCTCTCCTCTAGTATCAAAACACTGATCAAACCTCTCACCTCTAGTCCCAGAACACTGATCAAACCTCTCACCTCTAATCCCAAAACACTGATCAAACCTTTCTCCTCTCTCCTCTAGTCCCAGAACACTGATCAAACCTCTCACCTCTAGTCCCAGAACACTGACCAAACCTCTCTCCTCTAGTATCAAAACACTGATCAAACCTCTCACCTCTGGTCTCAGAACACTGATCAAACCTCTCCTCTAGTATCAAAACACTGATCAAACCTCTCCTCTAGTCAAAACACTGATCAAACCTCTCCTCTCTCCTTTAGTATCAAAACACTGATCAAACCTCTCCTCTAGTATCAGAACACTGATCAAACCTCTCCTCTAGTCAAAACACTGATCAAACCTCTCCTCTCCCCTCTAGTATCAACACACTGATCAAACCTCTCCTCTAGTCAAAACACTGATCAAACCTCTCTTCTCTAGTATCAAAACACTGATCAAACCTCTCACCTCTGGTCTCAAAACACTGATCAAACCTCTCACCTCTGGTCTAAAAACACTGATCAAACCTCTCACCTCTGGTCTAAAAACACTGATCAAACCTCTCACCTCTGGTCTCAGAACACTGATCAAACCTCTCACCTCTGGTCTCAAAACACTGATCAAACCTCTCTCCTCTGGTCCCAGAACACTGATCAAACCTCTCACCTCTAATCCCAAAAAGCTGATACGCAGTGTTCGTTCTCATCAGCAGTGAGACTGACTGTTAGAACGGAACACATTTGGGTTCAAACAGTATTTGGTTTCTTTCAAATTATTTACCTGTGCTTGATTGAGCTTCCTGGTGCGATGGAACCAATAGAGCAGTCCCAAAAGTGAAAACACTACCAATCTGGCACTCCGGCCCGGGCTCAATTAAACATTCAAAGGTTTTTTGAAAATAAGACATATGATTTGAACCCAGATCTGTAACCTAAATGGAGCGTAAAGGAGGATGTACGTGCTGATAGGTATATATGAACCATTACCCTCCAGGGTAGAGAGGAGTGGGTTCTCTCTCTTCCAGCACAGGGTCAGGTCATGGCCTGCTGATAGGTATATATGAACCATTACCCTCCAGGGTAGAGAGGAGTGGGTTCTCTCTCTGCCAGCACAGGGTCAGGTCATGGCCTGCTGATAGGTATGTATGACCCATTACCCTCCAGGGTAGAGAGGAGTGGGTTCTCTCTCTGCCAGCACAGGGTCAGGTCATGGCCTGCTGATAGGTATATATGAACCATTACCCTCCAAGGTAGAGAGGAGTGGGTTCTCTCTCTGCCAGCACAGGGTCAGGTCATGGCCTGCTGATAGGTATGTATGAACCATTACCCTCCAGGGTAGAGAGGAGTGGGTTCTCTCTCTGCCAGCACAGGATCAGGTCATGGCCTGCTGATAGGTATATATGAACCATTACCCTCCAGGGTAGAGAGGAGTGGGTTCTCTCTCTGCCAGCACAGGATCAGGTCATGGCCTGCTGATAGGTATGTATGACCCATTACCCTCCAGGGTAGAGAGGAGTGGGTTCTCTCTCTGCCAGCACAGGTTCAGGTCATGGCCTGCTGATAGGTATGTATGACCCATTACCCTCCAGGGTAGAGAGGAGTGGGTTCTCTCTCTGCCAGCACAGGATCAGGTCATGGCCTGCTGATAGGTATGTATGACCCATTACCCTCCAGGGTAGAGAGGAGTGGGTTCTCTCTCTGCCAGCACAGAGTCAGGTCATGGCCTGCTGATAGGTATATATGAACCATTACCCTCCAGGGTAGAGAGGAGTGGGTTCTCTCTCTGCCAGCACAGGGTCAGGTCATGGCCTGCTGATAGGTATGTATGACCCATTACCCTCCAGGGTAGAGAGGAGTGGGTTCTCTCTCTGCCAGCACAGGATCAGGTCATGGCCTGCTGATAGGTATATATGAACCATTGCCCTCCAGGGTAGAGAGGAGTGGGTTCTCTCTCTGCCAGCACAGGATCAGGTCATGGCCTGCTGATAGGTATGTATGACCCATTACCCTCCAGGGTAGAGAGGAGTGGGTTCTCTCTCTGCCAGCACAGGATCAGGCCATGGTCATGGCCTGCCGTGAATCCTTACTTCAGAGGAAAGGAGACAGAGGGCACGGCAGAGTTAGTCACCTGGGAGGGAGTGTGTGTGTGTGTGTGTGTGTGTGTGTGTGTGTGTGTGTGTGTGTGTGTGTGTGTGTGTGTGTGTGTGTGTGTGTGTGTGTGTGTGTGTGTGTGTGTGTGTGTGTGTGTGTGTGTGTGTGTGTGTGTGAGTGTTGTATGAGTGTTGTGTGAGTGTTGTGAGGGGGCCAAGTATTTTGTCTGTTGCTCTAAAGCGGAAAGGTGGAATATGAGTCAGGAGCAAGATTATTTTTTACATAGAACAAAGTTCTCTATTGAAATATCTTCTCTTCTCCAACATGCCCACATTACCAAAAGGATAACACAACTCTTCTTCTTCACAGGAATAGAGAAAACAAAGTGAGTAACTTTTAACTATAACATAAATCACGGGTGTGTCACCGTCTTAACTATACGTTGGTGGAGAGCTCATTTCCGACGGCGGATGAGAATCAGTGTTTGTCATTTCCAAGAGGTGGTCCGTTTCTTTCTTCTGTCGTCTGTCAGGTAAGTCAGTCATTTGGAGAATCAACACGTCCTTTTTCCACCGAGCTTCCCCCACTACTGGTTCTCCCATATCTTACGTAGGAGGAAGGGAATAGGTGAATTAGTGCCGCCAGGTGGGCTTAACTGTCTCTGATCCCCTGCACTCACATGCCGAGCTGGGCTACCATCAGTGGGCACAACCTAACCCCCCTGGAGGTCCGTCCACAGTGTGTGTGTGTCCTCAATTACACCAACACCTCTTCTAGCAGGTCCCTCTCAGAAAACACCTGATCTCGACCTTATTTGATGACTCACACTTTTGAATAGAAACCTGATGAAGTTGACTCCATGTGACAAAGCTGGTTCCCAGAACGCCACACACACGTGACATACATAATACTGGATCACATACAGTACCCTAAACTAATCCCCAGTACTCCCTCAGGCAGTAAACAGGCTAACTGGAGAGACACCTATAACTCCTGACCCTAGGACCTCTGACAGTAGGACCCTAGGGCTGAAGGAGTGGAACCCAATCGCCTACCTCTCCATAACTCTAGAGCCCTCACTAGACCGCAACATAAGAGTACCTTAAAACAGATCAAATGCCTCAATTTGGAACAATTACCTCATTGTGGAACAATTACCTCATTGTGGAACAATTACCTCAAAGTGGAACAATTACCTCAATGTGGAACAATTACCTCAATGTGGAACAATTACCTCAATGTGGAACAATTACCTCAACGTGGAACAATTACCTCAACGTGGAACAATTACCTCAATGTGGAACAATTACCTTAATGTGGAACAATTACCTCAATGTGGAACAAATATATCAATGTGGAACAAATTCATTAGAGCTCACACTACCACTGTTCTTTACATCATTAGACCTGATGTAGATAATCAGACTAGAGACAGCAGGAGGAAAAGTAGTTTTTGAGCGAATTGTACAAATGATTAAATTACAATGTTTCACCTTGTCCTGACTGTATCAGTGTGATCTATGTTTGCTTCTCTGACAGGTGGCGGGACTCTTAGGAAAAAAGTGTTCTTCATTTGTCCCCATAGGAGAACCCTTTTAGTTACAGGTAGAACCCTTTGGTGGTGAAAAAGGTTCTACTTCAAACCTTTTAGTGGTGAAAGGATTCCAACGAGAACCTTCAACCTTCTATTCATGAAAGGGTTGGAACCAAAAATAGTTGTTTTCATAGGCTTCTCCTATGGGGACAATTGAATAACCCTTTATCGTCCCAGGTAGCAGCCACTGCCTGACAGACAGCTAACAGCTAACGTCCCATCTCTCGCTCTGTCCCACTCTTTCTCTAGCTTTCTCTCTCCCCCTCTCTGTCCCCCCCCCCCACCCCCCCCTCCTCATTCCCAGT
>NC_074691.1:36885626-36938126 GCF_029448725.1 Salvelinus fontinalis
CATGTCCTTATTGGTGAACCAGTGGTCTATACTTTCAGAGAATGTTTAGGAGTTTAATGGCATGAACTGCATTGATTACAGAGTACTCACCAATGTCTGCTGCAACATAACTGTACTGCCCTACACTGCCCTACACTGCCCTACACTGCCCTGCATAACGCAGTAACTACCTCCTTTTCTTTACAGCAACATTTGACTTCAAAGTATTTTTCTATCAAGACAGACTGCAATTTCTGATACTCCATTATATATTCTGATCAACTGGCTTGTTCTTGTGTCAGGAAACTAAATCCCACATTAATCAGATAATGTACCTGGCCATTACAACAGATCAAAGATTTTTTTTTTTACCAAATTCATAGTTATTGCTTTTTGCCTTTGTAGGGCAGTATAGTTGTCTCATTATTTGACGTATAAAAAAATGGACCCAGAACCACAGAACATCCACAAATGCATTTAGGCCGTAGGTCACATGCAGTTTTGGGGAAGCTACTCTGAAATTTTTTTATTACCAAGCTACCAATTACTTTACACTGGAAGAAATGAAGATACACCAAAACTACCCTCAAGAAAAATATAGTTTACCGAACTAAAGCTACTTTGAATAAGTAGTTATAAATGATCATATGTACATCTGAAATGCCAATGATCACAAATTGCTAGAAAACACGTCACTTTGTGCTCATATGTTAATATAATGTGTAATTTAGCTTATTAAACAACAAAAAATATATTTCAAGGGAGAATTAGGCTGATGCCGAAAAAGTAATTCATCGCATTTTTGTTTTTGCATAAAAAGTAATGTGTAGTTCCAGTAGTTAAGTCATTAGATACTGATAACACTACCTAGATTTGAATTTAGTTCAACTACCACCAAGCTCCTGTAAAATGTAGTTTAATTACTAGTTGAACTACATATAGTTCACTACACCCCAACACTGGTCACATGGAATATGATTGTAATATATGAATTGGTCAAAATTGGCGCCATCTTAAAATAACCTCATATACGTGCATTCAATTCGTATTTAAACGGTAATAGTACAGCACATCTGTGTGTGTGGATTGAATCGCAAATCCAGGCGTTCTCTCATTCATATAATTGCAGCGCAGGCCTCGGCGCCTCTCTAGTGAACTCACAACGGCTTCTAGCGGACAAACTTGGAACAGCAGCAGGGAATAAAAAAAAAAATAAAAAAAAAGCCCAATTGACTGACTGAGCATCCTCTCACAAATTCCTGAAGCGCAGTCTGGTAAAAAAAAATAAGACAATATTTTCGCTACAGGAATTGATTCGCATTTCCATATTAATCCAACTTTCCCCATAAGTAAATAACACTGATAATCAGTTACCTATTTTGGTGAGAACACTATTGATAAGCAAGTGTAAGAATTAAGCATAAACTTAATCAAACATGAGCAAAAAGGTTTAAAGATAGAGAAGATGAATTATTTTTATTTTTCACGAGAACATTTCAGACTGGTGAGTAAACCAATAACCGGAAATGATGGTCTAATAAAGGTATGGATTCGGGCATGGAATTCGGCCTCTGGAATGTGGCGCGTTTTTTTCTCCCCTCTCCCCTTGTGCGCTTCTGTATGGGACTCAGTGCGCTCCAGCGGCTCTACTTGCTGTGAGGTAAGACCATAAGCTCATCCCCTTTTCCTTCCACCATCTGATTGGGCGAGACGCGTTCTTAGGAATGTCATGAAACTATTTAAATAGTACTTTGTCCCCCTGGTTTACAGTTAGGTTCTTAGCGTCAGATACCAGAGAGAAGATTTGCCGTTCAATTAAAGCAACACAAGAAACGGTCTTTCTGCATCTTATATCGGACTCCTTTCCATTAAAAATTAACAAGAAATTGTTTTTATCTTGTGGATTATTATTGGATTTCCATTTCTATTTGGATTTGACTGTTTCTCTCTGCTGTTTTCATTCAACAGGTGGGTTAACAATATTTCGATTTTCTTTCAACGAATCCAACCTATATCAAGACATATTTTTCAAATATTGTCTTATTATAGTAAATAATAATATGCGTTTGGATTATTGTTTATTATTATATTTAAATGTTATGTGTAAATATGAACAATTTGTGAAAAGTGGTTGACTTTATTTGCTGTTTTTCATAGGGAAAAAAGAGTTTCACCATGAAGTTGACAGGAATATTTCTGCTGTTGATGCTTTGGACCTGCGAGAGCGTACGAGTTGCAGGTGAGATGCCTCATACTGTATGTTTGTCGATAATTAACGGAGCTTCTATCGCTTCAACTTAAAACTCCATGAACTTAAAACTTAAAAAATATATAGATATATTATTCCCTTAATTTATTGATTTGCATTGGACATGGATTAACATAGAGATAACTTTAGAGTTCATTCCGCACAACAAAAATAATCAATTCCAAAGACACGCAGATAAAGACTAATTGCTCCCACTCATTCCCACGTCCCTCCCACAGAGAACCGTGACGACAATAGCGTGTACGACCTGTTCGAGCTGGTCCAAGTCTCCAAGAAGAACCACGGAGTGACCCTAGTGAAGGGCGACGACCCATACAGTCCCGCCTACAAGATCCTCAATCCGGACCTGATCCCCGAGCTCCCCGAGAGTTCCTTCAGGGACCTCATCGATTCCATCCACGCCGAGAGGGGCTTCCTCCTCCTGCTTAACTTCAAGCAGTTTAAGCGGACCAGGGGCTCCCTCTTGACCGTGGAGAAGCGGGACGGATCCGGAGCCGTGTTCGAGATCGTCTCGAATGGAAAAGCGAATACCCTGGATGTGGTTTTCTCCACCGTTACTAAGCAACAGGTGGTCTCGATAGAAGATGTGGACTTGGCGACGGGCCACTGGAAGAATATTACGCTGTTCGTGCAGGAGGACCGCGCGCAGCTGTATGTTGGCTGTGAGGAGGTGAACACGGCTGAATTGGACGCTCCCATCCAGAGCATCCTCACTCAGGAGACTCCCGCCACAGCGCGCCTCAGGATCGGGAAGGGAGCGGTGAAGGACCGGTTCATGGTAAGTAGAGAGCGCAGAGCACATGACGCATGGCATTACGCATAATGGATACAGATCATATGAGTAATCGAGTTGTTTTAGATGTCAGTAAGTGTTGCATTTGGTATTGTGTGACACTTAAATTCGTAAAAAATGATGTGCATAAAACCTATAGACCCATGCATAAAAGTTGTACGGTACACTATATTGGAAACCCTTGTAAATTATCCAAAAAGTCCAATATTTGTTGCGTAAATGTCGAAAGACAGTGACTGCAATATTAGAGCTAAAATGACCATTGAATCTTGCAGGGGGTGCTCCAAAACGTGCGCTTTGTTTTTGGAACCACTTTGGACGCGATTCTGCGCAACAAGGGATGCCAAAACTGTAAGTAGCCTAATCATGAACAGAAAGCATTATTGCGTGTTTATCCATGCATCACTGGTTGTTATTCTAAAGCCACCAAGCCTTCTATAAGACATGTGCATGACTGTTTAAGAGCCTAGTAAACTGTCATGTGAAAGTTCTAACAAAGTCACGTTTATGTTGCCATGGGAAAGCTGAAGTTTACAAGCACTTCAATGCCTCTTCAGGGCCGGGCACATTAACTCATTAACTTCATTGTGATCCAAGATAGTATGAGGCTGTAATGTTCTGTAATAGCCTGAGTGTAATTACATGTCATCCACCCTTATATCACCAATGAGCCCTGGGGACAGTGTGTCTGTTGTGGTCTGCTGTGGTCTAGTGGGGATTGCCATTACAGTGTACAGTGCTCTAAACAGTCTCTCTTTTGGTTTCTCCCTTCCTCCCTCTCCCTCCCACCGTACTCTGTCTCACTCCTTTTCCCCTGTCTCCCTCCCTCCCCCCTCTCCCATCTATCCCCTCCCTCTCCTTTCCCCTCCCTCCCTCTCCCTCCCTTTCTCTCTCTTTTGCTCTCTCTCTCTCTCCCTCCCTCGTTCTCCCCCTCATCTCCCTCCCTCCCTCAGCTGTTCAGACTGATGAGATCGTCCTTATCGACGACACCATCAATGGGTCCAGCCCTGCCATTAGGACGGACTACACTGGCCACAAAACTAAAGGTAAACACAACTGCTGCTGCTTATTATTATAAACCCTGTTAAACTCTCCCGAAAAGGGTTCCATATACAGAATAGAACAGAACAGAACAGCATAGAATAGAATATAACAGCATAGAATAGAACAGCATAGAATAGAACAGCATAGAATCGAACAGCATAGAATAGAATAGAACAGCATAGAATAGAACAGCAAATAATATAATAAAACAACATAGAATAGAATAAAACAGCATCAAATAGAATAGAATAGAACATCATAAAATAGAATAGAACAGCATAGAATAGACCAGTATAGAGTAGAACAGCATAGAACAGCATAGAAGCATAGAAGTATTAGAAGAAAGTAAAAGGATTCTATTCTATTCTACTGTCAACAGTTGTCTCTAGCTGTAGGGAGTTGAACATTAGTCTGGAAGCCTTCATGTACATTGATAGCGAAACTGTATTTCCCATAGAATTCATATATCTCCATGGTGTTTCCCCTCCCTCCAGACCTGCAGATGATCTGTGGGTTCTCCTGTGAGGACCTGGCTGGCATGTTCAAGGAGCTGAGGGGGTTGGGAGTGGTGGTGAAGGAGCTGTCCAATGAGCTGCGCAAAGTGGTGAGGAAACACACCTGACTCCTGGAGCCAGAGTCCTTCCTTCCTGTCTGTCTGTCTGTCTGTCTGTCTGTCTGTCTGTCTGTCTGTCTGTCTGTCTGTCTGTCTGTCTGTGGCATGATACTTGATGATAAACTGTTTGTCAGTCACTGCATGTGGGCCTTTCTTAGCATACTGGTCTACCAGCACCAACTCTGGCTAGTCTGTCAAACTGCATGTTAGTTCATTAATTCAATCAAATGAGGTATGCTTTTCTAACTAGCTTTCATTTGAAAGGCTTCTTAATGCTAAACCAGTGTGAGGTGGGGACAATAATTCTCAAACACCTGAATCTCTTTTTCAAACCACTTGGGCTATTGAGAACTGAAGAGTGAAACAGTGTATGAATTTGAAACCCTTTCTCATCCAGTATTCATATCGGAGTGTATGCTTCCTTCCTTCCTGTCTCCTTCAGACGGATGAGAACAAGTTTTTGATGAACAGAGTTGGGATCCACAGTGGAGTCTGTCTGCACAACGGCATCGTCCACAAGAACAAGGCCGAGTGGACCGTCGACGACTGCACCGAGTGCACTTGTCAAGTAAGGGCCAAATTCGAGAGAGTTTGTGTGGATGGGGAGTGTAGTGGGGTAGTGTGTGTGTGTTTTTATATGTGTGTTTATGTGTGTGTGTGTGTGTGTGTGTGTGTGTGTGTGTGTGTGTGTGTGTGTGTGTGTGTGTGTGTGTGTGTGTGTGTGTGTGTGTGTGTGTGTGTGTGTGTGTGTGTGTGTGTGTGTGTGTGTGTGTGTGTGTGTGTGTGTGTGTGTGTGTGCACCTACTTTTGGGCTCTCAGACAGGCACTTGCGAACACATACTCATCCCCACTCAGCAAGCGCCCGCTCGCTACTCAAGACCTGTCTGTCATCTGGACAGTAATTGGGTTGGAGGAAGAAGCTGGCATCAAGCCAACAAGCCAACAGTGGGTGCTGTAGTGAAGTGACCATGCATGGCCCACCACTCTAGTGAACAGACAGAGCCTGACAGGCCCCCTATAGGCCCTGGTCAAAAGTAGTGCACCATATAAAGAATAGGCTACCTCCTCAGCTCTTCTCAGCAGCTCCTCATCTCTAATTACCTCCTCAGCTCTTCTCAGCAGCTCCTCATCTCTAATTACCTCCTCAGCTCTTCTCAGCAGCTCCTCATCTCTAATTACCTCTCAGCTCTTCTCAGCAGCTCCTCATCTCTAATTACCTCTCAGCTCTTCTCAGCAGCTCCTCATCTCTAATTACCTCCTCAGCTCTTCTCAGCAGCTCTTCATCTCTAATTACCTCCTCAGCTCTTCTCAGCAGCTCCTCATCTCTAATTACCTCCTCAGCTCTTCTCAGCAGCTCTTCATCTCTAATTACCTCCTCAGCTCTTCTCAGCAGCTCTTCATCTCTAATTACCTCTCAGCTCTTCTCAGCAGCTCCTCATCTCTAATTACCTCTCAGCTCTTCTCAGCAGCTCCTCATCTCTAATTACCTCCTCAGCTCTTCTCAGCAGCTCCTCATCTCTAATTACCTCCTCAGCTCTTCTCAGCAGCTCCTCGTCTCTAATTACCTCCTCAGCTCTTCTCAGCAGCTCCTCGTCTCTAATTACCTCCTCAGCTCTTCTCAGCAGCTCCTCGTCTCTAATTACCTCTCAGCTCTTCTCAGCAGCTCCTCGTCTCTACTTACCTCCTCAGCTCTTCTCAGCAGCTCCTCGTCTCTAATTACCTCCTCAGCTCTTCTCAGCAGCTCCTCGTCTCTAATTACCTCTCAGCTCTTCTCAGCAGCTCCTCGTCTCTACTTACCTCCTCAGCTCTTCTCAGCAGCTCCTTGTCTTTAATTAACAACATAATTAAAACAGAGCTTCAGCTCAGACAAGTGGCCCACAGACAGGAAGACACAGAGAGCTACTGTATTCAATAAAAACTGGGGGGAAATCTGCTCTGCCAGCAGTATCACCTTTCTGCTCGTAATCCCCTTGGCTCTTGGGCTCTCTTGATCTGTGAATCAACTGGCCAGGATGTTAGTATGCTTCATTAGACAGAGAGATTGAACGTTCTATCCATCAAGGCAAACTAATGCCCTGCTTTTGGTAGATAGATGTTTGTTGTTTGGTCGTCAGTGCCCAGTTCAACCCTCCACCGACTGTTTTGGCCGTATTTCTACTACCCTGACCCAGTGGGCAGGTGCTGGTTGGTCCACAGGAGTCTCTGGCTCCAGCCGCTGATCTTCTCAATGTACTGACCCAAGTTGGTCCAGGTGCAGAAAAGGGGGGACTTACTGTATGTCATTAACGTCCTGATTCCTTACGATTCTTTGTCTCCGCCCCTTTTGTAGAACTCTGCCACCGTGTGCCGTAAGATCTCGTGCCCCCTGATCCCTTGTGCCAACGCAACCGTGCCCGATGGAGAGTGCTGCCCGCGCTGTGGAACACGTGAGTTCCAACCCTACAATTACAACCATTGGTTCTGATTCTATGGTTCTATTTGTGTGGTTCCAACTCCATACAAGAAGTAACATACAAACAAAGGTTCACCTCACGTTCAAGGAAGTCTATATACAGTATTACGAACCAGAGGTTTATTCTATTCTAAAGCCATTAATAGCCTGAGTTGTCCTTTAATGTCTTTAAGACAAACGGGTCATTTAAACGGCACTCCATGTACTGCCATCTACTCGGATTCTATTTGCCAAATAAAGTATGAAGCCACCAACCATTTTCTCGGTGTAAAAGTTTCTATTCAAGAAAAACAAATTCATTTTAAGTCTCCTAGCTTGTTAAAACCTCTCTAGGGTACGTGGGACGGGAGGGGCGTCCCACCTGGTCAACAGCCAGTGAAACTGCAGGGCGCCAAAATCAAAACAACAGAAATCCCATAATTTAAATTCCGCAAACAAACATATATTTTACACCATTTTAAAGATACACTTGTTGTAAATCCAGCCCAAGTGTCCAATTTCAAAAAGGCTTTTCGACGAAAGCAAACCAAACGATTATGTTAGGTCAGAGCCAAGTCACAGAAAACACAGCCATTTTTCCAGCCAAAGAGAGGAGTCACAAAAAGCAGAAATATAGATAAAATGAATCACTAACCTTTGATGATCTTCCTCAGATGACACTCATAGGACTTAATGTTACACAATACATGTATGTTTTGTTCGGTAAAGTTCATATTTATATGCAAAAATCTGAGTTTACATTGGCGCGTTATGTTCAGTAGTTCCAAAACATCTGGTGATTTTGCAGAGAGCGACATCAATTTACAGAAATACTCATAATCAACATTGATAAAAGATACAACTGTTATGCATGGAATTTTAGATCCACTTCTCCTTAACGCAACTGCTGTGTCAGATTTTTTTAAAACTTTACGAAAAAAGCAAACCATGCAATAATCTGAGTACGGCGCTCAGACGACAAATCAAGCCAAACAGATATCCGTCATGTTGGAGTCAACAGAAGTCAGAAATACCATTATAAGTATTCACTTACCTTTGATGATCTTCATCAGAATGCACTCCCAGGCATCCCAGTTCCAGAATAAATGTTTGATTTGTTCGATAAAGTCCATCATTTATGTCCAAATACCTCATTTTTGTTTGTGCGTTTAGCCCAGTAATCAAAATTCATGAGGAGCAGACAAAATGTCAAAAAGTTCCGCTACAGTCCATAGAAACATGTCAAACGAAGTATAGAATAAATCTTTAGGATGTTTTTAACATCAATCTTCAATAATGTTCCAACCGGAGAATTCCTTTGTCTGTAGAAATGTAATGGAACGCAAGCTAACTATCACGTGAACGCGCATGGTCAGCTCGTGGCACTCTGGGAGAGACCTTACTCAATCCCCTCTCATTCGCCCCCACTTCACAGTAGAAGCATCACACAAGGTTCTAAAGACTGTTGACATCTAGTGGAAGCCTTAGGAAGTGCAATATGACCCCATTTCCACTGTATCTTGGATAAGCAAAGAGTTGAAAAACTACAAACCTCAGATTTCCCACTTCCTGGTTGGATTTTTCTCAGGTTTTTGCCTGCCATATGAGTTCTGTTATACTCACAGATATCATTCAAACAGTTTTAGAAACTTCAGAGTGTTTTGCTATCCACATCTACTAATAATATGCATATCCTAGCATCTGGGCCTGTGTAGCAGGCAGTTTACTCTGGGCACGCTTTTCATCCGGACGTGAAAATACTGCCCCCTACCCCAAAGAAGTTAACGAATGAAAATGTGTCAGAACACTCTATAGAGGACTGGTCCAAATTCCTCCTGACTGTTGTGCAGGTCTGATCAGCAACTACAGAAAACGTTTGGTTGAGATTATTGCTGCCAAAGGAGGGTCAACCAGTTATTAAATCCAAGGGTTAACATACTTTTCCCACCATGCACAGTGAATGTTTACACGGTGTGTTTAATAAAACACGAAAACATCCATCCAAAACATCTTTAATCTTCAGCTTGTAATGGCTATAATTGGGCCAAATTGGTTTAAGTGGGATGGAAAATTTCTCTGTTTACCAAATCCATCCTAGACATAAGACCATGTGACATTTTCCACATACCTAAGAGGGCTGGGCCCAGTGGCCCCTAAAACCTAAAGAAAGGCAGAAAACCACACTCATCAGTACCTTGGTCAACGTTATGACATGGTCCCTGGTTTCCTCTTTAAAAGTAACAGCAGTCAATGGGGGATCACTGTGCATTCAGTAGGCTTCTTAGACGGACTTCCCTTTGGCCTCTCTAACTCCTGAACTCCCAGGGGAGGCCGTCTCTTTAACTCTACCAACACACAGGCACACACACACACACACACGGACAAGGACACAGACACGCACAGACGACACACACACACACACACACACACGGACACACACAGGCACACACAAACACATACACTCATCCCAGGGCTAAATTGCGTACATTAGACCGGAGCTCTAAGAACTTTAAGAGCTTTCAACCCTCATTTACTGCGAAGGGTGGGGTGGGGTGGGGGGGGCTTGTGGGGTGGGGGGGCTTGTGGGGTGGGGGGGCTTGTGGGGTGGGGGGCTTGTGCGGTGGGGGGGCTTGTGGGGTGGGGGGTGGGCTTGTGGTCTCTGCAGTCCAATAGCTCTCTCATTGTCTCCCTCTCTCCCCCTCCCTCTCTCCCTCTCCTCTCTCCCTCCACTCACTCTATCTCTCCCTCTCTTCATCCCTTCCTCCTCTCCCTCCCTTCTCTCCCTCCTTCTCTCTCTCTCCCTCTCTTCCTCCCTTCCTCCTCTCTCTCCCTTCCCTCTCTCTCTCCATAGCGAGCGACTATGCGGAGGATGGATGGTCCCTGTGGTCTGAATGGACCCACTGTTCCGTGTCTTGTGGGCGGGGCATCCAGCAGAGAGGCCGCTCCTGCGACCGCATCAACAACAACTGCGAGGGAACCTCCGTCCAAACCAGGGACTGCTACCTTCAGGAGTGTGACAAACGCTGTGAGTTCACTGTTCTATACACATTCAAATCTACCAACCAAATCACATGCATCAATTGTCACACAGAAACTTGTATCACGTATTTTTTATCACCAACTTGTATTGATGGTGACAGAAACGATAGACCACATCCAAGCATGCAGCTGCAGATCAGCCAGTTGTGACTCCACAGAGCAACAATGCCATTTAACTTTAAACTTCTCTTAACCTGTTTTGATTTAACATTGACCCATAACCAAGCATCTCATTGACCCCTAACCCCTAACCTCTGCTCTGTGACCCTCCAGTCAAGCAGGACGGTGCCTGGAGCCACTGGTCCCCCTGGTCTTCCTGCTCGGTCACCTGTGGGGCGGGTGTCATCACCCGTATCCGCCTCTGCAACTCCCCCACACCCCAGCTGGGAGGCAAGGACTGCCAAGGAGAGGGGAGACAGACTGAGAAGTGCACCAAGTCACCCTGCCCCAGTAAGTACCATTAGTCAAGGGTTTTAAGAACAAGACCTGGGTCACATGTCATTGTGATCATTTGACATTAGTCAAAGGCTTTTTCATGCACCTCACACCCTGAAATATTTGTAGTCAAATGAACATCCTCTTTCATGTGGTACCCTGTCATTTAGCCTCAATTGCAGTCTGTATTTGTTCCTTGTTTGGCAAGTCAACGACCAAGGAGTTGGCTATTGCAGAAACAAAGATGGCATTGCAAAACGCCCTACCATCATGAAGAGCACCACAGTCACACCTGTATTGAAACTTCTGTCTCTCTACTTCCCCTTCAGTCAACGGTAACTGGGGACCCTGGTCACTATGGGATACCTGCTCTGCCACCTGTGGGGGAGGAGCTCAGACACGTAAACGTCTCTGCAACGACCCCGCCCCTAAATATGGTGGTAAGGAGTGCCAGGGTGACTCCAAGGCTTCTCAGCAGTGCAACAAGAACGCCTGTCCCATCGGTGAGTAGCAGGACAATGGATGTGTCCGAAATGGCACCCTATTCCCTATATAGTGCACTACTTTTGACCAGGGCCTATAGGGTAGTAGTGCACTACTTTTGACCAGGGCTTATAGGGTAGTAGTGCACTATATAGGGCATAGGGTGCCATTTCAGACGCATCAATGTTTCTTAAAACTTAAGTACTGTGAATGATTACACAAATGTTAGGTTTTAGACAGTTTTAAGGTAAAAATAACACTTTTAAAACTATTACTTTTAATGCTTTTAATGCTTTTAGGGCTTATCAAACACTTTGTTTTACACGTATAACTTAACACTAGTACTTAAAGCAGTCAGTACACAGTACTTACAAGCTCATGTATCTCTCCTCAGATGGCTGTCTGTCCAACCCTTGCTTCCCTGGGACCAAGTGCACCAGCTTCCCTGATGGAACATGGAGGTGTGGAAAATGCCCCTCTGCTTACTCTGGTGACGGCATCAAGTGCAAGGACATTGATGAGTGCAAAGAGGTTCCTGACGCTTGCTTCGTATTCAATGGAGTACACCGCTGTGAGAACACTGACCCTGGCTACAACTGTCTGCCCTGTCCCACACGCTACTCTGGACCTCAGCCCTTCGGCAGGGGAGTGGAGGAAGCCACCGCCAAGAAACAGGTTAGTACTGGTAAAGTGGACAACTGTTGTGATGATTGTCCTCTTAGACCGTAGCTCTGGTCTCAGCTGATTTAGAATTAGGAATTTAGAATTTACAATTAGGAATTTACAAGATCATAGATTCCTTGAAAAAGCTATGCTTTTCTCTGTCCCGATCTAACTGCCAATTGTTGCCCTCTGTAAACAAAGGCAGGGAGGTTATCCACAATATTTCCTGGCCCGTCTGATCAATTCTTCACTTCCTCCCCCTCCAGGTGTGTACACCACGTAACCCCTGCCTGGATGGGAGCCACGACTGCAACAAGAACGCCCGCTGTAACTACCTGGGACACTTTGCCGACCTCATGTACCGCTGTGAGTGTAAGCCCGGCTATGCTGGAAATGGACACATCTGTGGTGAGGACACGGACCTGGACGGATGGCCCAACCAAGACCTGGTCTGTGTGGAGAACGCCACATACCACTGCAAAAAGGTATACAAGGGGCCTGACATGTATACGTCCTTGAAAAGGCCCAGCTTGCTATTTAACTAGAGAAGAACTCACATCCCTTTTAATGTGCTGATAATGACTTTTACACAGATCAATCATGTTCTACAGAAAACACACCAGGGGTTCGTTCAATGTCCGACAGGACTGTTCATCGTGTGCATTGTTTGGCCTTATCGGTGTAAACTTTCTTTTGTAGGACAACTGCCCCAACCTTCCTAACTCAGGCCAAGAAGACTACGACAAGGACGGTGTTGGTGACGCTTGTGACAACGATGATGACAATGATGGTATTGCTGACGACAGGGTATGTGAGGAAGTGATTACCTCATTCATTCAGTAATTGAAGGTCTGAAGTCCCCACCCCTTACTGAGACAAATATAATTCATATTTATTCAGGTTATGCTACCTCTTGGTTAGTCAGTGTGTATATGAGTGCGTGTGTGTATGAGTGTGTGTGTGTGTGTGTGTGTTTGTGTGTTTGTGTTTGTGTGTGTGTGTGTGTGTGTGTGTGTGTGTGTGTGTGTGTGTGTGTGTGTGTGTGTGTGTGTGTGTGTGTGTGTGTGTGTGTGTGTGTGTGTGTGTGTGTGTGTGTTCAGTTTTGGCAGTGGGTCATGAATGTGGTTTTACATTCATCATTCATGCTGTGAAATAAAACAACTGAACAGAAAGCAAGCGTTTATTTGCCCTCAGAGCCAAACCTCAAATTCCAACACAGAGGTAACACTCTGAATGAGCCGCAGTGTAATACGCTAGTCCTAACCTTATATTTGGGATGGGGCCTAAATATAAGACTCACTTTCATCCACCCTCTCTCTCTGCAGGGTACACAGACCACAGCAAGTTAAAAGCACAACATCTGAAATGAATATATCATGTCAGAGATGTTTTCCTGAGCAGTGGACACTGGGTATATTATTCTAGTAACTGAATTGTGCTCTCTCTCTCTCTCTCTCTCTCTTTCCCTTTCCCTCTCTCTCTCTCTGCCTACCTCTAATTCTCCCTCTCTCTCTCTCGCCCTCTCCCATTCATCTCTCCCTTCCCCACTGCCCCCTCTCTCTCTCCAACTTCTCTCATTCTCTCTTCCCCTCACTCTCTCTCGCTCTCTCTACAGGATAACTGTCCGTTTGTGTACAACCCCAGGCAATATGACTATGACAGAGATGATATCGGAGATCGTTGTGATAACTGTCCTTACAACAGCAACCCTGACCAGACAGACACAGACAACAACGGAGAAGGAGACGCCTGCTCTGTGGACATTGACGGAGATGGTGAGACTCTAACTTTGCTTAGTTGTCCCCTATTTCAATCCTGTTCTGTAAAATAATAGGTGCTGTAGATTGTCTCTTACAAAACATCTAGCCATCAACTCACCACGAAGAGCACAGCTGAGGTACAAAACACAATCATAGAGAACAAACCTGTTCTTCAGTAAAAAGGTACTCAGTCAGCTGTCTGAATTTCCCTAGAGGCACCAATTCACCCCACATTTAGAGAGTTTTTGGAGATTATTCCACAAGTAAGGTGGAAAAACAAAAAACTTAAAGCAGATTTACCTAACTCAGTGGAGACTGAAGGTATCTCGTGAGTTAGGCATCCTTGAAACAGGGTCTGGTAGCTCGTACGTCTGTATGTTAATAAGAAAGTAAGGTACGGCGGAAGTTTGTGCAAGAAGGCTTTATAAACAAACAGAGTGCAATGCATCAATCTACAAGACTGCAAATAGGAACGGCTTACTTTCTGATACAAAAGAAAGCTTTCAATTACAACAACGGGTCGTTTTCCTCACCTTCCTCATCTTATCCTGAATAACAACACCAAGCGATTGGTCCAACAGGCATTCTGAATGAGAAAGATAACTGCCCGTACGTCTACAACGTGGACCAGAGAGACACTGACCTGGACGGTGTGGGAGACATGTGTGACAACTGTCCGCTGGAACACAACCCTGACCAGGTGTGTGTACTTGCACACACACACACACACACACACACGCACACGCACGCGTGCACGCACGCGCACACGCACACGCACACGCACACAAACGTGTGCAGACAGAAACGCATGAGTGTACGGGTACACATGCATGCCACTGTCACAAACACCTCTAATTTGCATACATCTGTCTGGTGGAGCATGTCTGTCATTCTAGAAGAACACTCTGTTGTGTGAGAGCTGTAATGGGTAGCTGTAACAGGTAGCTGTAACAGGTAGCTGTAACAGGTAGCTGTAATGGGTAGCTGTAACAGGTAGCTGTATTGGGTAGCTGTAACAGGTAGCTGTAATGGGTAGCTGTAACAGGTAGCTGTAATGGGTAGCTGTAACAGGTAGCTGTAGTGGGTAGCTGTGAGTAGCGCTAGACTGTTTCACTAGACTGTATCACTAGACTGTTTTACTAGACTGTATCACTAGACTGTATCACTAGACTGTTTCACTAGACTGTTTTACTAGACTGTATCACTAGACTGTATCACTAGACTGTTTCACTAGACTGTATCACTAGACTGTTTCACTAGACTGTTTCACTAGACTGTTTCACTAGAATGTACCACTAGACTGTTTCACTAGACTGTTTCACTAGACTGTTTCACTAGACTGTTTCACTAGACTGTTTCACTAGACTGTACCACTAGACTGTTTACTAGACTGTATCACACTAGTCTGTATCTTACAACGGGATTCATCGAGGGGGAATGGGAATATACCCAAATCCAATCCCTCCCTCCAGTCCTCCCTCCCCTCCCTACCGCATTTTTCATCCCTCCATCGCTCCCTTTCTTTCCTCCTTCCTTCCCCTCCTCCCTCCATCCCGCCGTCCCTCCATCGCTCCCTTTCTTTCCTCCTTCCTTCCCCTCCTCCCTCCATCCCGCCCTCCCTCCATCGCTCCCTTTCTTTCCTCCTTCCTTCCTTTCCTCCTTCCTTCCCCTCCTCCCTCCATCCCGCCGTCCCTCTGCTCGTGCGAGACAGTAAAAACTCTGTGTAATGTGTGTAGTCCTGCCAAGCAGCAGGCACAGGTGACTCCCGTCTGCAGGGGAATGTCTAGCATGTTTCAGTCTGTGGAAAGACAGGCCTACTGGTGTTCGCAGAGCAGATGGGAGATGGGAGGATAAAGGAGGACAGGAGGGAAAAGAGAGGAGGAGGAGGAGGAGGAGAGAAGGGGTGTGTTTAGTGTTGGTTGATTGTCAGCAGATTAAAATCGACACCAGAATTATCTTGACAGGTTTAAAGAGGTGAGAGTGATTGGAGTCCATTATCAAATAATTATCTTGACAGGTTTAGAGTGATTGGAGTCCATTATGAAAGGGGAGGGGTGAGGAGTGGGGGAGGAAGAGTAGAGGGCGAGGGGGAAGGAGGAGTTGGGGATGAGGAGTGGGGGAGGAAGAGTAGAGAGGGATCGGGGATGAGGAATGGGGGAGGAAGAGTAGAGGGGGAGGGGGAATGAGGAGTGGGGAGGAAGAGTAGAGGGGGAGGAGGCGGAGGAGATATTGAAGAGATGATTGGTTGAACAGCTGGTACAGCTGTAAATAAATGGATTGGAGTCCAATATGAAAAGATGAGGGGAGGAGGAGTGGGGGAGGAAGAGGAGGAGATATTGAAGAGATGATTGGTTGAACAGCTGGTACAGCTGGAAATAAAATGAGCATCTGCGAGTAAGTGTCATCATAATTGCTACCGTTAGTTGCCCGTAGGCACAGATCTAGGATCAGCTCACCTTCCCCATTTCTTAAACCTAAGGTATACCATTAGTTTAGAAAGCACAAAACTGATCCTAGATCAGTGTCTAAGGACACTTCACCCAACTACGAGAGGAACACAGCACTTATCCCACATCAGTGTACACCAGACTGGTGGATCTAATGTCTTCTGACCGCAAACATCAGCTAGCATGCCAACATCAATCTCCATTTAACTCTACAGGTTGACTCTGATGACGACCGTGTGGGAGATAAGTGTGACAGCAACCAGGACATCGATGAAGACGGCCACCAGAACAACCTGGACAACTGCCCCTACATCCCCAACGCTAACCAGGCCGATCACGACAAAGACGGAAAGGGAGACGCTTGCGACCACGATGATGACAATGACGGGATCCCAGACGAGAAAGATAACTGCAGACTGGCCTTCAACCCTGACCAGATCGACTCCGATGGTGAGTGGCTCTAGAAGAGAGGAAATCTTAAGCAAAATCTTCAGAGTTGAGCACCCTTTTCAACTGATCAATTGGCTTAACAATTAGGTGGTTACTTGAATCAGTTTTGTTACTGCTTGCCTATAACAAACACCCTTTGCATCCCATAGCTCTTCAAGACCAGGATTGATGACCGGGGACATGCATGATATCAATGTTAATCTACTTAATGGTAAGACGTGTTATTTATCAAGTCTTCTATCTCTTCCAGGTGACGGTCGAGGAGACGCTTGCAAAGACGACTTTGACCAAGACAATGTGCCTGACATCTACGACGTGTGTCCGGAGAACTTTGACATCAGCGAGACAGACTTCAGAAAGTTCCAGATGGTTCCCCTGGACCCCAAGGGAACGTCCCAGATCGACCCCAACTGGGTGGTCAGACATCAGGGCAAAGAGCTGGTCCAGACCGTCAACTGTGACCCTGGCATTGCTGTTGGTGAGTGGATTGGTTGGATTGGTTGGTTTGGTTGGTTGGGTGGGTGAGTAGATGGATTGGTTAATTGGTTGACTGGTTAGGTGGATGGCTTGATTGTTACATTCTATGCTTTGGGACATCTCAAAATAACCCAACCCTAACTAAAAAGACTATCCTCTCACTCTCATCTTCTCTGTTTCCCCGTTCCCAGGTTTTGATGAGTTCAACTCTGTGGACTTCAGTGGTACCTTCTTCATCAACACAGAGAGAGATGATGACTACGCCGGCTTTGTGTTCGGCTACCAGTCCAGCTCCAGGTTCTACGTGGTGATGTGGAAACAGATCACACAGACCTACTGGAACAACAAACCCACCAAGGCTCAGGGATACTCAGGACTGTCCATCAAGGTGGTCAACTCCACTACTGGACCTGGAGAGCACCTCAGGAACGCTCTCTGGCACACTGGCAACACCACAGGACAGGTAAGAAATAACCCCTATCGTCTTGCATGCCTGAACACATACCCACACACACATAGGAAAAAACCTTCAGGAGTAATGGGTGACTACACCATCTAACTTTAACCCTACGTTTCTTTTTTCTTCTGTAGGTGAAGACTCTTTGGCACGACCCTAAGAACATTGGCTGGAAAGACTTCACAGCCTACAGATGGCACCTGATCCACAGACCAAGAACAGGACACATCAGGTAAACACTGAAGCCTTGGCCTGGTGGAGATTTATGAGATTGAGAATGTCTACACAAACATGTGTACACATGACTTACTTGATTTTAAAACCTTTTTACTCCTTGGAGAACATTGGTCAAACTGCTTATAGACTTTCCATAATGGCTGTGTTTGTATCGTAACATAGTTTATCTCACAAATCTTCTTATTGTATCTTTGTTTCAGAGTGGTCATGTACGAGGGGAAGAAGATCATGGCTGATTCTGGGAGCATATACGACAAGACGTACGCAGGCGGAAGACTAGGCCTCTTTGTCTTCTCCCAAGAGATGGTGTACTTCTCAGACCTCAAGTATGAATGCAGAGGTACGAAACAATTAACTTCCCATGTCTTACTAGAACTCCAACAGCAATTGTTAAGTGACATTTCTTTCACAATAGACCTACGGGATGTACCTAACCGCAACTTAACGCTTTCTCTTAACCTAATGCCTAACCTTGTGTCCTTTGTGTTTTTTCTTTCCAGATGCATAATTGCACAGAGCAAGAAGCTCTTGGAACAATGCACCTTTCTGTATAAATATGAACAATATGTATTCAGATGAAAGTCCAGGGATTGTTTTTTTGTTCTGCTCCTCTTTCTTCTGCGGCACGCACACTGGTGGGACCGAGGGGTAGGGCCTGGTGTGGTCAGCCTCAGGGTAAATTGACACTGGTTGGACAAATAACCATTTGCTTTGCCTGAACGGGAGACCGACCAATGTTACCAACCAACGTTACCAACCAACGACACCGACCAGCCGATCTCTCTCTGATCTTAAAGACCTCATTCAGCTCTGCGCAGGAGAGGCTACCCATAGTCGACTATGCACTTCCATACCTTTACATCTCTCTCTCTCTCTTTCTATCCATCTCTCTTTTTCTGGAATGGACGTCCCAAAGAAAGACCATGTGATGTTCTGTTTATAAAAAAAAACAGATCTACCCGGATGTAGATTCTGAACGATACGACTCTGAGGAAGTGGGTTTTTTTGGGGCTCAGAAGAGGAAGAAAGCAATAAGACTTTTTTCACATTAAGTTTTGTAAGGAAAGGGCTTGTGGCCATTGAAAGTCAGCTGCGTAACAACAAGATATGGAGGGACGGTAACTTTGTGTGGATGTATGTACGTTTATGTGTTTAAATAAGAAGAAAGTGCTTGCTTTTACCCTTCTATATGCGTACCCTTAGAGAAAAGTATTTCAGAGACGAAAGAAAACAAACCGAAATTAAAATGAGCCAAAATATTTTGGGTCAAATACAGGATTGCTTATAGGCTTTTATGGCTGGCATTAGATTGATACTGTGTTTCAGTTGAAAGTGAACACAGTATAACTCAGGGTAAGATGGGAGTGACCATCTTAGCATTGCAGAAATGACATGGGAGGGCCATGTAAAAAAGAAATGACATGGGAGGGCCATGTAAAAAAGAAATGACATGGGAGGGCCATGTAAAAAAGGGCATTTCCAGAGCCAGTAAGCCCAAGACATTCTGTCTATTAAGACACGTGTCATTTTGAACATTAAATGTTCCAAATATTCAGTATGTATTTATTTTCCAAAATCTAAAAAGATACAATTTTGGGTAAGATTACAAAACGGGGATCTCCCTCATCTTTAGAGGCTTTACACTTGAAATTTAATTTATTAACTCTTGCCTACAATGTAGGTGCCAAACAATTACAATACTTTGAGAACGTGAGAGATTCCCCCCAGTGTTCCAATGAGTCAGTCAGACTGGTGTCTTTGGTGTCAAAGGTGGGATTCTACTCTCCTCCCCCTCTCTCTCCCTATAAGGAAACCGTTATAGGGGTTAGAATCCAGCCATGGTTAGAGCTAAGGCTCCTGAATCAGTGTGGTATGTATGTGACCTGTGTGCCTTTTCTTCTGAGAGAGATGAACAAACAGAGGAACTCTTTGATCTACAAATATTACCTCATTGCTGTTGTATGATTCATTTGATCAAACAAAAAAGTAATTTTGTTCATTGTATGCTTACAGAATACAAATTGATCGACATCTTATTGCTACTGTAGCATGAGTCTGTAAATAGTATTACTTTTATTTTCAAAACAGAATTCCCCCCCATCCAACACCCCCCTGCAGTACATTTTTTTACACATATTTGAATTTTTGCTTTCATATATGTCCTTTGTCCAGTGCTCTTTTTAATGAATAAATTATTATTCTGTTTTGTTCTGTCTTTGCTGTTCTGTGTGTGAGAGGTCGATTTGTGTGTGTAGATAAATGCTATTTAAATAATTTATCAGGATTCGCTGCCTGATGAAGGGGGCGTATCCGTATGTATAAACGGTTTGCACACTGACGCGAGGATGTTCTGTTCTTCATCGTCTTTACTTTGAGTTTTTCGCTTTATCGCTACTTTTACAATTTTTACCATTCTTTTCTGTACAATTTAGTGATGCTTGTTGTCTGTAAACATTTTTTGCTTAGTTGTACAATGCAACAAAAAAAAATCCTGTTTTTATCCATAGCAAATATTTTGTTACATACTTCTGAAACAATAAATAGTTGTTCAAATCCACGCTCAGTCTGTATGTTCACTACCAAGTCGTTGACCGAGTTGAATACAACGTCTATTCTTGACTGCACATTACATATCTCATATTCTATTATATATAATGGGTGGTTTGAGCCCTGAATGCTGAATGGCTGACAGCCGTGTTACATCAGACCGTATGCCACGGGTACGCTATAATTACGTTGGTAACCAGTTTATAATAGCTGTAAGGCACCTCGGGGGTTTGTGGTATATTGACAATATCCCACGGCTAAGGGCTGTGTCCAGGCACTCCGCGTTGCGTCGTGCTTTAGAACAGCCCTTAACTGTGGTCTATTGGCCATTTACAACACCCCATCTTGCCTTATTGCTTAAATATATACTGCATAAAACACTTTTTCTAAAGTCTAAATATAGTATATGGACATTGGCTGTGCAGTAAGCTAAAAGTCCAAAGCAGAACACATTCAGGTGACACCATGAACATCAACAGAAGTCCAGATATCTACCTCAAAGTCAACGTTAGGCCCCTTTTTAAATAGGGCTGTGTCTATATACTGTCTTCTCTGTCCTTGTTAAAGACACACATGCCATCCTCAGGGGGACATGAGGAATGCAGCATGGTTCGCTGTTCCCTAGCCTTGATCTGTTTAATGAACATTGCCAGTCACTGTCAGCATGGACAGATTGGAAACTTCCAAGTTTTCTCTCTTTGTGGTGCTGAGTGATTGATTCATCTCCTGTACAAACATTACATTAACTTCTGCATGTGTATGTCAATGTTTCGGTGGAAACTAGCTTTCTGAAGACGAATAGGTTGAAAAAACAGCCTCTCAACACCCCCTCAGCATGGTATTCTCCCAGAGCCACGGTGTGCGGCTCAAATGGCACCCTATTCCTTATATAGTGCACTACTTTTGACCAGGGCCCCAGGTCAAAAGTAGTGCACTATATAGGGAATAGGGTGCCATTTGGGACTGAAGCGTGGTCCATATTTCAGACCACTGGTCTACTGGCCCTACGATAGAAGCACTGCCACATAGCCTACACAGAGTAAACAGAGGGTATATCAATTTGTCCAGCAGTAAAAACATACAGTATATGCATAGGCAGTGTGGGGTGAATACTGTTTTCCAGTTTTGCAGAATTTCCAATTGGCATCAATATTGCAACTTGGAGAAATAGGAGAAATAGCCCATATACTGTGTAAAAAAACAGTCTGTATAGGGTGCATCCAGGCTTACAATACAATACGGACCCGTAAAACTGTCCCGCCAAAGTATTTTGCCAAATTTCCCATTGACATCCATGCATGACATACAAAGGTTAGGAGGCAGGATCTGACACGTCCGTGAGGAGAGATCTGTTCAGAATAACATCCTTGAGGTCATCAAGTGTAAAGCGTGGTGACCTACAAACTGTCTTGGCACGCAAACACCAACCGTTTTGGACAGAGGAACTCCCCCCATTATCACATCATATTTAAATTAGAGCTCATTTCAAGTCTCAAACTGTAAGCATGAGTACAAGGAATCCACAATGGGCCTTAACTGGGGGGGGGGGGGGTCTACATTTGGCTACTGGTTCAAAGGTCTTCCACTCTAGAATTACTGGACTTTCTGTAGCTCTCTGGTAGGTTTACCCTGTGGTGGAGTTTAGGGTGAAGAAGTGCACTCCCTTGCTGATGGACACTACCATTACATGCCAAGCCCTCAATTCAGGCTTCTCCACATGTTGCTGTCTTATAACCTGATTTTAAAATGGATAAAATAGTTGTTTTTACACATCTACACACAATACCCCATAATGACAAAGTGAAAACGTTTTTAGGAAAATGTTTTTGAAATGAAATACAAAAAAATATAGTTTACATAAGTATTCATACCCCTCAGTCAATTCATGTTAGAATCACCTTTGGCAGTGATTACAAATGTGTAAGTCTCTATGAGCTTTGGGCACCTGGATTGTACAATATTTGTCCATTATTCTATATAAAATTCTTCAAGCTCTGTCAAATTGGTTGTTGAACAGTACAAGACAACCATGTTCAGGTCTTGTCATAGATTTTCAAGCTGATTTAGATCAAAACTGTAATTCAGGCACTCAGGAACATTCACTGTTGTCCTGGTAACCAACTCCAGTGTAGATTTGTCCTTGTGTTTTAGGTTATTGTCCAGCTGAAAGGTGGATTCATCTCCCAGTGTCTGATGGAAAGCAGATTAAACCGGGTTTTCCTCTACGATTTTGCCTGTGCTTAGCTCTATTCTGTTTCGTTTTTATCCTGAGAAAAACTCCCCATTCCTTAATTATTACAAGCATACCCATAACATGATGCAGCCACCACTATGTTTGAAAATAGGGAGAGTGGTACTCAGTAAAGCGTTTATTGTATTTGCCCCAAACATAACACTTTGTATTTGCGACAAAAAGTGAATTGCTTTGCAAAATGTTTTCAGTATTACTTTAGTACCTTGTTGCAAACAGGATGCATGTTTTAGAATATTTGTATTCTGTACAGGCTTCCTTCTTTTCACTCTGTCAATTAGGTTAGTATTGTGGAGTCACTACTATGTTGTTGATCCATCCTCAGTTTTCTCCTATCACAGCCATTAAACGCTGTAACTGTTTTAAAGTCACCATTAGCCTCATGGTGAATTCCATGAGCGATTTCCTTCCTCTCCAGCAACTGAGTTAGGAAGGACGCCTGTATCTTTGTAGTGACTGGATGTATTGATACACCATCCAAAGTGCAATTAATAACTTCATTATGCTCATTCAGTGTCAGATGTTTTTTTACCCATCTACCAATAGGTGCCCTTCTTTGCGAGGCATTCCCTGGTCTTTGTGGTTGAATCTGTGTTTGAAATTCACTGTTCAACTGAGGGACCTTACAGATAATTGTATGTGTGGGTTACAGAGATGTTAAACACTATTATTGAGTCCATGCAACTTACTATGTGACTTGTTAAGCATATTTGAACTTATTGAGCCTTGCCATAACAAAGGTGTTGAACAGCTATTGACTGAAGACATTTCAGCTTTTAATTTGTAATTTATTTGTTTAAAAAAAAAATTACAACATAATTCCACTTTGACATTATGGGGTATTGTGTTTAGGCAGGTGGTATAAAAATCAAAATGTTCTCATTGGATCCCACTTCCTTTACCTGCCTTGGGAGCATTGTATGTGATGAAGATACGTATGTCTGTTTGTGGACATAAGGAACCCACTGTATTCATCCAACTTAGAATAACATTTAGGATAATACTATAATATAATAATACTTATAATAATAATAATAATACTATAATATAATAATACTATAATAATAATAATAATAATACTATAATATAATAATACTACTATAATATAATAATACTATAATAATAATACTATAATATAATAATACTTATAATAATAATAATACTATAATATAATAATACTTATAATAATAATAATAATACTATAATATAATAATACTTATAATAATAATAATAATACTATAATATAATAATACTATAATAATAATAATAATAATAATAATACTATAATATAATAATACTACTATAATATAATAATACTATAATAATAATACTATAATATAATAATACTTATAATAATAATAATACTATAATATAATAATACTTATAATAATAATAATAATAATAATATAATAATAATAATACTATAATATAATAATACTTATAATAATAATACTATAATAATAATACTATAATATAATAATACTTATAATAATAATACTACTAATAATAATAATAATACTATAATATAATAATACTTATAATAATAATACTACTAATAATAATAATAATACTATAATATAATAATACTTATAATAATAATACTATAATAATAATAATACTATAATATAATAATACTACTATAATATAATAATACTATAATAATAATACTATAATATAATAATACTTATAATAATAATACTATAATTATTATAATAATACTATAATATAATAATACTTATAATAATAATACTACTAATAATAATAATAATACTATAATATAATAATACTACTATAATATAATAATACTATAATAATAATAATAATACTATTATATAATAATACTATAATATTAATAATACTATAATAATAATAATAATACTATAATATAATAATACTATAATATAATAATACTATAATTATAATAATAATACTATAATATTAATAATACTATAATATTAATAATACTATAATATTAATAATACTATAATATAATAATACTATAATATTAATAATACTATAATATTAATAATACTATAATATTAATAATACTATAATAATAATAATACTACTATAATATAATAATACTACTATAATATAATAATACTATAATAATAATAATAATACTATAATATAATAATACTATAATAATAATAATACTATAATATAATAATACTATAATATTAATAATACTATAATATAATAATACTACTATAATATAATAATACTATAATAATAATAATAATACTATAATATAATAATACTATAATAATAATAATAATACTATAATATAATAATACTATAATATTAATAATACTATAATATTAATAATACTATAATAATAATAATAATACTATAATATAATAATACTACTATAATATAATAATACTATAATACTAATAATAATACTATAATATAATAATACTATAATATTAATAATACTATAATATAATAATACTATAATAATAATAATAATACTATAATATAATAATACTATAATATTAATAATACTATTAAATTAATAATACTATAATAATAATATTAATACTATAATATAATAATACTACTATAATATAATAATACTATAATAATAATAATAATACTATAATATAATAATACTATAATATTAATAATACTATAATATAATAATACTATAATAATAATACTAATACTATAGTATAATAATACTATAATATTAATAATACTATAATATTAATAATACTATAATAATAATAATAATACTATAATATAATAATAATACTATAATATAATAATACTATAATAATAATAATACTATAATATAATAATACAATAATATTAATAATACTATAATATAATAATACTATAATAATAATAATACTATAATAATAATAATAATACTATAATATAATAATACTATAATATAATAATACTATAATTATAATAATAATACTATAATATTAATAATACTATAATATTAATAATACTATAATATTAATAATACTATAATATTAATAATACTATAATATAATAATACTATAATATTAATAATACTATAATATAATAATACTATAATAATATTAATAATACTATAATATAATAATACTATAATATTAATAATACTATAATATAATAATACTATAATATTAATAATACTATAATATAATAATACTATAATAATAATAATAATACTATAATATAAGTGGGGATCTGAAGATGTGCTCGTTCTTGTCAGGAACTTCTTTTGGTCTGGTAATTCTTTTCCCGAACTTGCAGTGACATTGAAAGATTAAAATGGACATATAAACGTCAATGGTTTAGTCAGCAGATCAGTGCTATAGAGAGTTGGCCAACTTTTGTTGGAAAACGTGTTCCCAAATGCACATTGGTTTGTAGCGCTTTTCAAGATAATAGTTGATGAAGTGACTGTATTGTAGTGATTACTTGTGTTGCACCAGAATTACTTTATATCATGGCTACAAAACAACAGCCTTGAATGCTACAATCCCTGTGGCAGGCGGCCTAGTGGTTAACAGCATTGGGCCAGTATCCCTGAACGACTTGGTGAAAATTCTGCGCGTGTGCCATTGAGCAAGGCACTGAACCCTAACTGTTCCTATATGTATATTATATATAATCGGCTAAATACCGATTATGTCTGGCCTTGTGATATAATCCAAAATCACACAGTCTCCTTGGTTACTGTCCCAATGCTCTAATGCCTCCTTCCCTGGAGGCCTCACGAGAGGCAGAACAATTGGGTTTTACTGAGAGCTTTGGCCAGTAAGGAAAGCTTTACTGTGGTTGCGTTGCAAATGCACCCTACTCCCTATATAGTGCACTATATAGGGACCCTGGTCAAAAGTAGTGCACTATATAGGGACCCTGGTCAAAAGTAGTGCAACGCATAGAGAATAGGCTACCATTTGGGACGTATGCTGTTAGTTAGTTATGACAATCTGGCCACTTGGTTTGAACTAGGTTGAACCCAGTTAACTTTTCCTCCAATAATATTCTACTTTCTGTTTGGGTTCACCAGGTGCAGTTCGTTCAGGGTTCATAGGTCATGTGGCTCATCTCTGTCAGGAATACTTTTATTGCCCAACTAAAACGGCTCAAACCGAGTGGCCAGACTGTCACATTCAAATTCAAGCCAGGACAACAGAAGATCTACATTCCTTGGCCCTGCTGCCACAACAGAACGTTTGATCCTATACCGTTGGAAAATTGCATTTGACTTGAAAGTACATTTGGTTTAGATTTGGATTTGGAAAGAATCCCCCCTGCAGAGAAAGATAAGGTTCATAATCATTTGATACCAGATGTACTGTAACTTTCCATTATTCAAAATAAAAGATATCATAGCATAGTTCATCAGTGTCTTTCAGTATTCATCTCCAGTTCATTCAGATCAGTTTCACAGAACGTAAGAGTACCATCTCTCGAGAACACTTTGTGGACTGTGATTTTAGAATTGTATTCTAAGTGTTCTATTGTGTAGTCTAAGTGTGCTATTGTGGATTCTAAGTGTTCTATTGTGGCTTCTAAGTGTTCTATTGTGGATTCTAAGTGTTCTATTGTGGATTCTAAGTGTGCTATTGTGGATTCTCAGTGTTCTATTGTGGATTCTAAGTGTTCTATTGTGGCTTCTAAGTGTTCTATTGTGGATTCTATGTGTCCTATTGTGTATTCTATGTGGTCTATTGTGGTTTCCAAGTGTTCTATTGTGGATTCTAAGTGTGTTATTGTGGATTCTAAGTGTTCTATTGTGGCTTCTAAGTGTTCTATTGTGGATTCTAAGTGTTCTATTGTGGATTCTAAGTGTGCTATTGTGGATTCTAAGTGTTCTATTGTGGCTTATAAGTGTTCTAGTGTGGCTTCTAAGTGTTCTATTGTGGATTCTAAGTGTTCTATTGTGGATTCTAAGTGTTCTATTGTGGAAGACAAAGAAAGGACACAATATGTCATCCATACTGCTCTTAATCTACATATTTCCTCATAGTCTGCACCTTTTTATTAAAGGTTAAAGAAAAAAAAGAAAACAGTAGGAACCCCAGGGCAAGTTATGACATGTTCAAGTGGAGAAAGTCAAAGCATCCTATCATTCACTACATCGTCAGTCAAATGCCTAAACCTTCAGATCTAGTCACCAATGTCATCGTCTGCATATTCCTATGGCGACAGAGGAGAGCTGTGTTTCATAAACCGAACGGCAGCCTCTTGAACTCGCACAGACCCTCTTTGGCGTGTGGATTCTATTTGTTTTTCCTCTCATTATAAGGAGGCAGCTGAAGCATGGAAAGTGTTTTGAATAGCTCAGACCAACGTTTCCAAAATAACATTGCCATTGGCCACGTTGGCATCTCAGCGGGTGTGACGGATGATGACCATCCTTGTTGTAGAACTCCTTTATAGTTCCCCCTTCGTTCCTTTGAGAGGTAAGCCAAATGCCTGCTAGTACGGTACTGTTTCAAAATGATAAACACATGTATGAACTTCTATTTATACCATTTAATGCAGGGCGTTTATAGCAACTAGCTTCAGACCCACGGAGTGGTTATTCACAACGTAGAAACGACAGTTGGCTGACTTATTTTCAAATTGTTGCATCTAGAATCACAAAGTGGTGTTAGGCCAGGTGTGCCTCTGGTATCACAGGCACTAAATACAGCACCCCACTTCCACAAAGTGGATCTGGACACTCAACCGAATGTGGTCTCTTTAATCAACCTGTATATAACATCAAGCTACAGGCTGATGTTATGGTCTCGGTACCAAGGTGAGTGCCTTATATAAACACAAGGGGAAGAAGGAAACTGAAGACTAATAGTTTGCTATTCATTACTGGCAGCAGATGTGAGAGGGTATAGGGAGTCTAAAGGAAGTAGCTCCCTCTTTTCATTTCCTGCAGGGAGTACGCCCAGCTACAGCCCAGCTACTCCCCTACAACCCCTGCTTAGAGAATGGCCCATAAATCCCTTAGCCGTGGTCCTATAGCCTTAACCGGCCTTAGCCCTGATCCTGCAGTGAGTTAGAGTAGGAAAACAGGGACCATCATACCACAGCAACGCATCAGAACAATACGTTGTTATCAAGGCACAAGGCGAGACCCAGATGCAGACACAGGAGGCAGATGGTTGGAGTCTTACAATGTTTATTAATCCAAATGGGAAGGCAAGAGAATGGTCGTGGACAGGCAACAAGGTCAAAACCAGATCAGAGTCCAGGAGGTACAGAGTGGCAGACAGGCTCGTGGTCAAGGCAGGCAGAATGGTCAGGCAGGCGGGTACAAAGTCCAGAAACAGGCGAGGGTCAAAACCGGGAGGACTAGAAAAAAGGAGAATGCAAAAAGCAGGAGAAGTGGGAAAAACGCTGGTTGAAACATACAAGACGATCTGGCACAGAGAGACAGGAAACACAGGGATAAATACACTGGCACAGAGAGACAGGAAACACATGGATAAATGCACTGGCATAGAGAGACAGGAAACACAGGGATAAATACACTGGGAAAAACAAGCGACACCTGGAGGGGGTGGGGACAATAACGAGGACAGGTGAAATTGATCAGGGTGTGACAGTACCCCCCCCCCCCCCCTCTCTAGGAATGCCACCTGGTGTCCTACCTGGGCGCATACCTGGTTGACCGGGGTGTCGGCGGTGGAAGTCGGTGATGAGGGCTGGATCCAGAATGTCTCTAGCGGGAACCCAGCACTTCTCATCCGGGCTGTAACCCTCCCAGTCAACCAGGTACTGGAAACCCCTGCCCCATGGTTGAACACCCAGGAGACGTTTACCGTGTAGGCCAGATGGCCATCAATGACACGGGGAGGTGGGGGTTGGGCCTGGGGACAGAAGACAAAGAACAGTGAGACACGGGCTTAATCTTAGACACATGGAAGGTAGGGTGAATACGGAGGGTACGGGGTAACACAAGACGGACAGCAGTGGAACTCAGGACTCTGGAGATGGAAAAATGACCAATGAAACGAGGGGACGAGGGGAAGCTGGTTGACTTGGAAACATACAAGACAAACTGGCACAGAGAGACAGGAAACACAGGGATAAATACACTGGGAAAAACAAGCGACATCTGGAGGGGGTGGAGACAATAACGAGGACAGGTGAAACTGGTCAGGGTGTGACAGTTGTATTATGGTACTACATGCTTCACATCCTATTGTGAGTAATGGCGATGTTTGGTTAATATATAGACATTCAGAATGAAAAGGCATTACAAGCTAGCATATTGGATAGTTGAAGCTGTTGTAGCTGGGTATTTAGCCGTGGGAAGAAAGTACACAACACAGTAAAGCTTACAAGGAGACGGGGGCCACACATGAACTAGCCAATGCTAGGTAGATCAAACCCGCTTTCTCTGTGATACTGCCGGTCCAGAGTCAGTCAAAAGTACACAACTTGAAGTGTTTGAACACACACAAGATGATTGACTATTTCCGAACCATCACACATACCCCCAATGAGAGAGGAAGTCTGCAGCCGTGGTTCGCCCACTGGCCACAGGTACATGTGACATTTGATGGATCCCTGTGATGTGCAGTGATCCCACGCTAGGCCAGAGACTCCTAGGACAATATCACACATTGGGATTGGCTGTTTCCTTTTCTGTATCACTGCGAATTAAGTCTTACAGTTCTGTTGGCCACGGCCGAAAGTAGTGCACTACACAGGGAATCGGGTGCCATTTGGGATGTAGAAAAAAGGGAATACTGGCTGAGACTGGAGGATGATCCTCAGGTCAGGAAGTGAAGCTGGCAGGAATTCCAGACCAGGGTGGCTTGGCCCTCCACTTCCTGCATTGTGACGTGGCTGACTGATGCAGACCAGGGCCAGGCCTAGACCAACCAATCCCAACATGTGTAAGCCTTCCAGCCTGGAGGGAGTCCCAGGGTCTGTCACCCTGACGTGGCTGACTGACGCAGCTGACGGACTGGATGACGCAAACCAGACCAAGGCCAGTCTGGGTCCAGCCTCCTACTTCCAGTCTGCTTCCCAAGAATATGTGTCATGCTATGCCCTTATTGTCTGTCTGAGAGATGAACTGGCAGGATTCCCCTACACAGAGACTGACAGTAAGGTGTCAATCTGTCAGCGTCAACCACAGAGGGAAACACACACAGCTGAAAGATGCCTTCATGACGCAATACAGGAGTTTCACTACCCACAACCCAGCACACTGACAGCACATTAAGATATGGCCAGGGCACTGAGCTACACAGTCTCTGTAAAGCTCACCTTTAAAGGTGTCTTGGTCTTGTTATTCAGAATACCACTGTGTTACAGATATCCATGCCAACCTCATGGTGGTTAGTGGACCATAACGTTAGCTCTATGCATTCTCCTGTCTACTGTGAGCAGCCTCGGTTATCCACTCTCTCTCATGCGTGGAGTTACTTTAGCAGGAGGTAGACTCCTCACGTTACAAAGGTCAACGGCTTTACTGTACCGGCCAACACACCTGGGACAAAGGCGAAGTGGCTAACATGAATTTCTTATCAAAGGAATTGGTATTACTTGTACCAATGCACATTTGATTTCAATACTGAAAATACGTTGTAATGTGTTTAATGAATTAGAAGAATAAATACAGACGCCGTTATAAGGTTCAATACTAAATGCAATGCATTACTTTATTGGACAATAATGGATGTATATAGCCACAAGCATAGTAAAAACAAATTAATAAAGTTCACAAAATTCTAATCCCTCTCTGTGGTCTAGAAACAGAAACACTGAAAGCGGGCCGCTGGGGGCGATGGGAAAGGTGCGGCGTTGGTTTCCCTCCAGACCCATTCTGTGTCCTCACTCGGTTTGAGCGAGACAAAAGCCCCACAGAAACCAGAACCTGGGGCAGCGCTGCTCTGCTGCTGAGAGTCAGAGAGGAGATGAATGGGCTCCTTTCAGTGTCTAGCTGGCTGGGCCAGACTAACTGTACAGTACACCTCAGAGAGGCACTCAGAGGAGAGGGGAGATGGGTTACCCAGACAATGGACACACACAGGGATCTCTTCAGCTCTTCAGGATCTCATCTGGCAGCCAGAGTCTGAGAGAGAGAGAGAGAGAGAGAGAGAGAGAGAGAGAGAGAGAGAGAGAGAGAGAGAGAGAGAGAGAGAGAGAGAGAGAGAGAGAGAGAGAGAGAGAGAGGGGGGGGGGTAAGGGACGCTTGGAGGGGGTTGATTTTTGTTTTGGTGTGAATACAACCGCTTTGATTGCTGCTTCACTCCAAGCTAGGCCGTCCCTGCCATTGTCAGACTCTGTTGTCTGTTTGGGTACAGCGAGAGTGGCAAGAGAGAGTGAGAGCCGCAGTGGCATTCCAGTTTCATCTGACACCGTGGCTTTTGTTGGAAACTGCAGTCCACCAGAGCCGTTGTTTGGTCGGGTTTGGTTTTCAGCGTGGGGGTAGCAAGCGATGAGTTCTGACACAAATACTTTAAGGGGATGTAACTAACCATCGTGATTCACCCAAAAGATTCTGTGTCCTCTCTCTGTTCTCACAGACAATGCCAGTGGAGGAGTATTCAGAGAAAACGGGCACAACTATTATTCCCACGGCAGAAAATAACCAAAGAGCATCATGACAACTGATCCACTGGCCAGTAGTGGCCGCAATGCCAAAGCGTTCATGTATGACAAAACTGTCCAAAAAAAAGCACAGTCCCTACACAACAATAAGTTCAGTCTGATTGACGAGCCAAGTTCTCAGTAGGAAAAATAACATGTAAAAATTCCTAAAGGACTGCTTTGCTTCTCCTTCTCAGCCAATCCATTAAAAAACAGACACAACCCAAATAGCAATCATACTGTGTTCCAGACTTGGGTTAAAATACTATTAGAAATCATTTCAAATACTTGAGTTGGGCTTGATTTAGCTTGTCCGTTGCAATGGAAACAATAGAAAAGTCTCACTGAGTGCAAAGCCTGCCCACCCCGGCACTCCAGTCAGCCTAAAACCAAATGCTCAAAGTATTTTGAAACTATTTCAAGTACTGTTGGAACCCAGGTAGGTCTGCACACGACCCAGAAGGTTCTGAAAGCAAAGAAAAGGTTAATACCCTATCTCATCCATCAATTCAAGGTTCTTGTATGATTTCACACTTCTATCAAAGACACCTGTCTACATTCCTGATGCAGCCTTCACAAGATAAAGGAGATGGTATAAATACTACAGTATTCACTGTAGTGTTTTTGCAGAATTTACTGTGGTATTCACTGTCGTGCAAAAACACTGTAGTATTTACTGTGGTATTTACTCGAGTATTTACAATAGTATACTGTAGTATTTACTCTAGTATACTGTAGTATTTACTCTAGTATTTACTCTGGTATACTGTAGTATTTACTCTAGTATTTACTCTAGTATACTGTAGTATTTACTCTAGTATTTACTCTAGTATACTGTAGTATTTACTGTGGTATTTACTCTAGTATTTACTATAGTATACTGTAGTATTTACTCTAGTATTTACTCTAGTATACTGTAGTATTTACCCTAGTATTTACTCTAGTATAATGTAGTATTTACTCTAGTATTTACTCTAGTATGCTGAAGTATTTACTCTAGTATACTGTAGTATTTACTATAGTATTTACTCTAGTATACTCTAGTATTTACTCTAGTATTTACTCTAGTATACTGTAGTATTTACTCTAGTATTTAATCTAGTATACTCTAGTATTTAATCTTGTATTTACTATGGTATACTGTGGTATTTACCCCAGTATGTACTCTAGTATACTGTAATATTTATTCTAGTATTTACTCTAGTATTTACTCTAGTATTTACTGTTATATAATGTAGTATTTACTCTAGTATTTACTGTTATATACTGTAGTATTTACAGTTAGCTATAGTAGACATACTGTAGCTAAAGAAAACTGTACTATACTGTGATGTTTACTGTAGTATTTACTATAGTATTTACTGTAGTATTTACTCTAGTATACTGTAGCATTTACTCTAGTATTTACTGCAATATACTGTAGTATTTACAGTTAACTATAGTATAAATACTGTAGTAAAAGAAAACTGTACTATACTGTAATATTTAGCGTATTTTGTTTAATTATCGTTGACATAGAGGTGGAGGCTTTCTCCTTCCGGAAACATGCTGCAGAAATACTAAAAGAGCAAATGTTCTATAACTTGTAGGAAGGTAGCTAGGTAGTTAGGTAGGTAGGTAAGTAGGTAGAGAGAAGTTAACTCTACTCTGCTCTCCTGCACCTGACTTCGCCTCCCGTACACACCCGTAACAGAATTTACACACCCTACGATGGAGTCAGCAGGAGCAGGAGCCCAGTTAGAGGAGTCGAGGAGCACGTCCAGGAACATTCAGCTATGTTACATCATCTTGGTGCCAGGATGGATCGCGTTGTCCAGACTATGGACCGCTGAGAGAGACAGGAAGTCTCTCCAGTACCTCGACCAGCGCAACCGGGGTTGCCTCTACCCGTCCCATCCGGGTGCCAGTCCGAGTGGGATACTCCTTCCCAGGGATTATGATGGGACGGCCACACAGTACCAGGGCTTCCTATTACAACTGGACCTTTACCTGGCCACTGTGCACCCAGCTCCCTCGGGAAGGGAGAGAGTGTCTGCCCTCGTCTCATGCCTCTCAGGGAGAGCTCTGGAGTGGGCAAACGCTGTGTGAGGAGAAGATCACGCGGCGTTGGACCACTTCGAGGAGTTCACCCGTCGCTTCCGGGCCGTCTTTGACCATCCGCCCGAAGGGAGAGCGGCGGGAGAACGGCTCTTCCATTTGAGGCAGGGGACGAGGAGCACCCAGGAATTCGTCCTGGAATTCCGGACCTTGGTCGCCGGAGCAGGCTGGAACGACAGAGCACTCATCGACCACTATCGGTGCAGCCTGCACGAGGACCTCCGACGTGAGCTGGCCTGCAGGGATACCACCATCTCCTTTGACGAACTGGTAGATTTGTCCATCCGGTTGGATAACCTGCTGTTCACCCGCAGATGTCCAGAGGGAGCTCTGTCGGTGCCATCTCCCAGCACCCCCGCTCCGTTGCCCATGGAGTTGGGAGGGACTGCACGTAGGGAGACTGGAGGAGGAACCATCACGTGCACCATCTGTGGCCGCAGAGGGCACATTGCCGGTCGGTGCCGTGTTGGTTCCTCTGGGAGTCGAGGCAACAGGCAGGGCACTCATCCAGAGTCCTCTGTTGACCACCTGTTTGTACCTGTTTGTTTCCCTGAGTTTTCTCCGCATTCCCAGCATAAGGCGCTCGTTGATTCAGGCGCAGCTGGGAATTTTATCAACAGAGCGTTAGCCCTTAGTTTAGGGTTCCCCATTATTCCTGCAGTTAGACCCTTAACGGTTCACGCTTTGGATAGTCGACCATTAGGGTTCGGGCTAATCAGGGAGGTTACTATGGAGACATATGTCTCTGAATCCCTGCGTCAGGGTTACATTCGGGTCATCCACTTCACCCGCCTCCTCAAGTTTCTTTTTTGTGAAGAAGAAGAATGGAGGTCTACGCCCGTGCATTGACTATAGAGGTCTCAATCAAATCACGGTGAGGTACAGTTACCCGCTAACTCTTATCGCCATGGCGATTGAGTCAATGTATGGGGCTCACTTCTTCACGAAACTGGATCTCAGGAGTGCGTATAACCTGGTGCGTATCCAGGAGGGAGACGAGTGGAAGACAGCGTTTAGTACCACCTCAGGGCATTATGAGTACCTCGTCATCCCATACGGATTGATGAATGCTCCATCAGTTATCCAATCCTTTGTAGACGAGATTTTCAGGGACCTGCACGGGCAGGATGTAGTGGTGTATATCGATGACATTCTGAAATACTCTGCTACACTCGCCGAGCATGTGTCCTTGGTACGCAGGGTACTTGGACGACTGTTGGAGCATGACCTGTACGTCAAGGCCGAGAAATGCCTGTTCTTTCAGCAGGTCGTCTCCTTCCTAGGGTATCGTATTTCCACAGCAGGGGTGGAGATGGAGAGTGACCACATTGCAGCCGTGCGTAATTGGCCGACTGCCTCCACGGTAAAGGAGGTGCAGCGATTTTTAGGGTTTGCCAATTACTACCGGAGATTTATCCGGGGTTTTGGCCAGGTGGCTGCTCCCATTACCTCACTGCTGATGGGGGTCCCGTACGGTTGCAGTGGTTGGCTGAGGTGGACATGGGCTTTTGGGCAGCTAAGAGCTCTGTTTACGTCGGCACCCGTGCTGGCCCATCTGGATCCCTCTTTGGCGTTCATAGTGGAGGTGGACGCGTCCGAGGCTGAGATAGGAGTCGTGCTTTCACAGCGCTCGGGTACGCCACCAAAACTTCACCCCTGTACTTTCTTCTCGAAGAAGCTCAGCCCAGCGGAGCGGAACTATGATGTGGGGGACCGGGAGCTGTTGGCTGTGGTTTAAGCGTTGAAGGCGTGGAGACATTGGCTTGATGGGGCTAAACACCCTTTTCTCATCTGGACTGACCACCGCAACCTGGAGTACATCCGTGCAGCGAGGAGACTGCATCCTCGTCAGGCAAGGTGGGCCATGTTCTTTACCCGTTTTGTGTTTACCCTGTCCTACAGACCAGATTCCCAGAATAAGAAGGCAGACGCACTGTCGCGGCTGTATGACACAGAGGAGCGGCCCATGGATCAGACTCTAATACTCCCGGCCTCTTGCCTGGTAGCGCCGGTCATGTGGGAGCTGGACGCGGACATTGAGCAGGCGTTACGTACAGAGCCCGCTCCCCTCCAGTGTCCCGTCGGGCGTATATACGTTCCGTCTGCTGTCCGTGACCAGCTGATCTATTGGGCCCACACATCACCCTCCTCTGGTCATCCAGGAATCGATCGGACGGTGCGCTGTCTGACTGGGAAGTACTGGTGGCCCACCTTGGCTAAGGACGTGAGGGTTTATGTTTCCTCCTGCTCGGTGTGTGCCCAGTGTAATGCTCCGAGACACCTGCCCAGAGGTAAGCTACACCCCTTACCCATTCCACAACGACCTTGGTCACATCTGTCTGTGGATTTCTTAACCGGTCTACCTCTTTCACAGGGAAACACCACGATCCTGGTCGTTGTGGATTGTTTCTCTAAGTCCTGTCATCTCCTCCCTCTGCCCGGTCTTCCTACGGCCCTACAGACTGCGGATTACTCACGTCCTCCGGCACTACGGGGTTCCTGAGGATTTAGTGTCTGATCTGGGTCCCCCGTTCACGTCGAGAGTCTGGAAGGTGTTCATGGAACGTCTGGGGGTCTCGGTTTTCACCCCGAGAGTAATGGGCAGGTAGAGAGAGTCAACCAGGATTTTGGACAGGTTTCTGCGGTCCTATTGCCAGGACCGTTCGGGGGAGTGGTCGGCGTTCGTGCCCTGGGCCGAGATGTCGCAGAACTCGCTTCGCCACTCCTCCACTAACCTCTCTCCCTTTCAGTGCGTATTGGGGTACCAGCCGGTTCTGGCACCGTGGCATCAGGGTCAGACCGAGGCTCCTGCGGTGTGCGACTGGTTCATGACTGCAGAGGAGACATGGGAGGCCGTCCATGTTCAATTCCAGCGTACAGCGCTTCGCCAAAAGACCAGCGCGGACCGTCACCGCAGTGACGCACCGGGGTCCGGGTCTGGCTCTCGACCCGAAACCTGCACCTCCGCCTGCCCTGCCGGAAGCTGGGGCCATTCAAAGTGGGGCCATTCAAAGTCCTGAGGAGGGTTAACGAGGTGTGTTACAGATTACAGCTTCCCTCTGATTACCGAATTAACCCCTCGTTCCATGCGTCTCTCCTCAGGCCGGTGGTGGCTGGTCCACTCCAGGAATCTGAGGTGCGGGAGGTTCCTCCGCCCCCTCTGGACATCGAGGGGGCCCCGGTATACTCCGTTCGTACCATCCTGGATTCGAGGCGTCGGGCGGGGGGCCTTCAGTACCTCGTGGAGTGGGAGGGGTACAGTCCGGAGGAGAGGTGCTGGGTCCCGGTTGCGGATATTCTGGACCTCGAACTGCTACGGGAGTTTCACAGTCGCTGGCCGGATCGCCCTGCGCCTTGCCTTCCGGCTCGACCCTGAGGCCGGTGTCGGCGCGCCGCTGAAGCCCTGCGTCAAGGGGGGATACTGTCACGACTTCCACCGAAGTCAGCTCCTCTCCTTGTTCGGGCGGTGTTCGGCAATCAACGTCACTGGCTTTCTCGCCATCGCCGCTCAATTTTTTATATGTCTATTTGTTTTGTCTTGTCTCCATACACACCTGGTTTTCATTATCATATCACACTGCATGTATTTGGTCCTCTATTCCCCTCCATGTCTTTGTGTGTAATTGTTTATTGTTATGTGGGTATGTTCACGCGCTAGACTTTTGTACATGTTTGTACATGTTGTTTGGGAACTTTGATGTCATTTTGTGCTTATTTTATTGACCAGAATAAAAGTGTGCCTGTTTACTCTACTCTACTTTCCTGCACCTGACTTCGCCTCCCGTACACACCCCGTAACACGTATTCTACAATATACTACAAAATTCTATAGTAAGTACTACACATGACCGAGGGACACTACAGTGTGCAGTATAGTATTCTACAGTAAACTACAGTTTACTACAGAATTCTACAGTAAACTGTAGTATTTTTTCATGTGGGGACACAGAATTCAGGAAATCCGCCAACTAGGATTTCTGGAAAGCCTAGGAATTTTGGGTATATTACCGGAATTTAGGCAACCGTACATGACAGGCCCCAGTACATTGTTGTAGCGCACGTACACAGGCCCCAGTCCTTGGACTCTCTCTACATGGTTACATTGTAGTGTATGGTACATTGTGGTGATGCTCTGTTGTTTGACTGGCCGTGCTCTTCCTATGGTACATAACAGGCCCCATAGTGGTGTGGATGGTACATAACAGACCCTATAGTGGTGTGAATGGTACATAACAGATCCCATAGTGGTGTGGATGGTACATAACAGATCCCATAGTGGTGTGGATGGTACATAACAGACCCTATAGAGGTGTGGATGGTACATAACAGACCCCATAGTGGTGTGGATGGTACATAACAGATCCCATAGTGTTGTGAATGGTACATAACAGACCCTATAGTGGTGTGGATGGTACATAACAGACCCCATAGTGGTGTGGATGGTACATAACAGACCCTATAGAGTTGTGGATGGTACATAACAGACCCTATAGTGGTGTGGATGGTACATAACAGATCCCATAGTGGTGTGGATGGTACATAACAGACCCTATAGTGTTGCATATGGTACATAACAGACCCTATAGTGGTGTGAATGGTACATAACAGACCCCATAGTGTTGTATATGGTACATAACAGATCCCATAGTGGTGTGGATGGTACATAACAGACCCTATAGTGGTGTGGATGGTACATAACAGACCCTATAGAGTTGTGGATGGTACATAACAGACCCTATAGAGGTGTGGATGGTACATAACAGACCCTATAGTGGTGTGGATGGTACATAACAGACCCCATAGTGGTGTGGATGGTACATAACAGACCCTATAGTGGTGTGGATGGTACATAACAGACCCTATAGAGTTGTGGATGGTACATAACAGACCCTATAGTGGTGTGGATGGTACATAACAGACCCTATAGTGGTGTGGATGGTACATAACAGACCCCATAGTGTTGTATATGGTACATAACAGACCCCATAGTGGTGTGGATGGTACATAACAGACCCTATAGTGGTGTGGATGGTACATAACAGACCCCATAGTGTTGTATATGGTACATAACAGACCCCATAGTGGTGTGCGTTCACATGCTGTCATGTGTGTGTGTGTGTGTGTGTGTGTGTGTGTGTGTGTGTGTGTGTGTGTGTGTGTGTGTGTGTGTGTGTGTGTGTGTGTGTGTGTGTGTGTGTGTGTGTGTGTGTGTGTGTGTGTGTGTGTATTTTAAATCATACCATTTCACTGTGGTCTGTCACAGATGTTACCTGTTAATTCAGGGTTGATGCCAAAGCCGGGTCTAGACCTCCACTGTAGAGTTACTGTGTCCGGTCTGGGCCGTGTAAACACACACACACACACACACACACACTACCACTGTGCAACACATGCCGACATGTTGCTGATTAAACATCACAATACCCTCAAACATATTTTGAAAACTTCAAACAGCCCTTGGTAGCAGTGCAGACAGGAAACTTTCACACAGCGATATAATGTGTTTTCTTGCAGATTTCCTAAAACTAGTGATTACCGAGTTAATCACTAAAATTCCTGTGAGTTCTTACAAGCTACTGTGGATATTCCAACAGTGGGGTCGTTGTTCTAGGGGTCTTTGCCCGGCTTTACGCCCGTTCAAAAATATGTTTTTGTATCTTGTTTGAAAAAAACCCTAACGGGACCATTCAGTTTATTGAAGAAACAGTGTAGCAGACAGAGAAGGCTTTGCATGGACCTCATCATGCCATGACAAGATTGTGTATGTTTATATGTGACTAGTACGCCTTTGAAAACAGTCATGCTCAACGATGCGAGTCCCTCGTTGACTTGTTTAAGGCAACTTCAGGCAAGCAGATAGCAGAAGGGAGTCAAAATCAAAATAAAGACCAATGAAAATGAAGGGACTCTTTCATTCAGAGGGTCTAGTAGTCTCTAGTCTGCTTGCCAAATAGTACCCTATTCCCTCTGTAGTGCACTCCGTTTGACCAGACATCTATGTATCCTGGTCAAAAGTAGTGCACTATAAGTAGTAGTCTCTAGTCCGCTTCCCACATGGCACCCTATGCCCTCTGTAGTGCACTCCGTTAGACCAGACACCTATGTATCCTGGTCAAAAGTAGTGCACTATAAGTAGTAGTCTCTAGTCCGCTTCCCACATGGCACCCTATTCCCGCTGTAGTGCACTCCGTTTGACCAGACACCTATGTATCCTGGTCAAAAGTAGTGCACTATAAGTAGTAGTCTCTAGTCTGCCTCCCACATGGCACCCTATTCCCTCTGTAGTGCACTCCGTTTGACCAGACACCTATGTATCCTGGTCAAAAGTAGTGCACTATAAAGGGAATAGGGTACCATGTGGGAAGCAGAACGTGTCATCCCCAAGCATTATAAACACCTCACAACACCCCAAAATAAATACATGGAGGAATAGAATAACTGATTGATTTGAGGACAAAGGTCACGTTATGACATCAAAGACAAAGGTCAAAGAGTCACATTCCTTCTAAGGTCACTGTGGGGGAGAGGGCATTACTGTGGGGGAGAACCACATCACTGTGGGGGAGGGAGAATCACTGTGGTGGAGACAGCGTCACTGTGGGGGAGCATCACTGCAGGGGAGGGGGCATCGCTGTGGGAGACAGCATCACTGTGGGGGAGGGAGAATCACATTCTGGGAGCATCACTGTGGAGGAGCATTACTGCAGGTGAGGGAGACTCATTGTGGGGGAGCATCGCTGCAGGTGAGGGAGCATCACTTTGGGGGAGCATCACTGCGGTGTGGAGAGAATTACTGTGGTGGAGGGAGAATCACATTGAGGTAGTCTCGCTGTGGGGGTGCATCGCTGCAGGTGAGGGAGCATCACTGTGGGAGAGGAAATCACTGTGTGAAAACATCACTGTGGACAAATAAGCCTTGTGGGTTTGTTGTTGTATCATCTGAGTCCCAAAATGACACCCTTTCCCATTTATTGTGCACTTCATTTGACCAGGGTCCACAGGCATCTACGTACAATATAAGGAATAGGGGGCCATTTTGGACACAAGCAGTGTCCTCTGTTTGAGTCCAACCATCACAGAGATTGTTGGTCACAAAAAATACATTCATAATTTTATTTTGTGTTTCAGCATTTTGTGTTTTTTTATATATAGTTGACTGTGATTAGAAAATGGATCTGATGTAAAACATTACTTGATTGTATAAATTGAATGTGAATTGAGAAGGTTGAGAATGTGGTCAGGAGATGTGGTCGGGAGATGTGATCAGGATATGTGGTCAGAATTTGTGGTAAGCTATTAAACAGGAAGGAAAACAAAATGACACTGTCTGTCTGTCTGTCTGTCTGTATGTCTGTCTGTCTGTCTGTCTGTCTGTCTGTCTGTCTGTCTGTCTGTCTGTCTGTCTCTCTGTCTCTCTGTCTCTCTGTCTCTCTGTCTGTCTGTCTCGCTGTCTGTCTCTCTGTCTGTCTCTCTGTCTGCCTGTCTGTCTGTCTGTCTGTCTCTTCACAGCTCTGAGACAAACACTGTAAAAACACTTAACTCCTCCTATGAGCTCTGAGTTCAGAATCCCATCAAACTGTCTCAGCTGTGATTTAGTGGAAGATGATGTAATTGGTAGCTGCTCGGGAATTACATGTGTAGTTGATAGACGTGACAAGCCACACACGCTGAAGCAATAAGGCCCGAGGGGGTGTGGTATATGGCCCATATACCACGGCTAAGGGAGGTTCTTAGGCACAACGACATTATATTGGGCATATATCACAACCCCCCCCCCCCCCCCCCCCCCCCCCCGAGTTGCCTTATTGCTTTAATAAGCAAACGTAAATGGAGAAGTAAAAATAAAAGTTTTGTCATACCCATGGTAAATGGTCTGATATACTACGGCTGTCAACCAATCAGCATTCAGGGCTCGATCCACCCAGTTTATATTAACATTTAGAGAACAGGTGAGACAGCAGAGAAACTAAATATGTTTTAAACGTGCCACTAAGATTGTCCATAGAGGAGTGATGGATATAGATGTCTGCTCACAGGCACAGCTTACCTTCCCCCAATCCTAAACACGGTAGGTACGCGCTAATGCTAGCGCCGAGATTTTTTAAAGCTGTTATGTCGTCCAGCGTGGCAGATCTACAGACGTTAGGAGTTTTATTTATCGTGTGGTCTATTCCGAATTATCGAACGACAAGCTGTAATGTGAAGTGAGCACTAGAAACTCCGGTTGGAAACTGTTTCAGCCTAACAGGAGTTCACAATGAGAGCAGTTACCCAACAGTGACTGCCACTGCCAATGCCGCACACACACACACACACACACACACACACACACACACACACACACACACACACACACACACACACACACACACACACACACACACACACACAGGCTGCAGACTGGCTTGCATGGAAGAGGGGAAAACAGCTGGCCTGGTGTTTCTAAATCTGCACACATCCAATAGAGATTATAAACTGGGTGGTTTCGAGCCCTGAATTCTGATTGGCTGACAGCCGTGGTATATCAGACCGTATACCACGGGTATGACAAAACAGTTATTTGTACAGCTCTAACTACGTTGGTAACCAGTTTATAATAGCAATAAGGCGCCTCAGGGGTTTGTGATATATGGCCAATAGACCACCGCTAAGGGCCGTGTCCAGGCACTCCGCATTGCATATATTGGCTATATACCACCCTCATGCCTTATTGCTTAATTAGGCAGGCAGACAGTGTGAGCAGAAGTGAAACATTTATTTCTTTATTTTACTAGGCAAATGAGTTAAGAACAAATTCTAATTTTCAATTACAGCGGGTTAACTGCCTTGTTCAGGGGCGGAACAACAGATTTTTATCTTGTCAGCTCGGGGATTTGATCTTGAAACCTTTCGGTTACTAGTCCAACGCACTAACCACTAGGCTACCTGCCGCTAGGCTACTGGCATGTTAGATTTTATATCCCAGAGTGTTCTAAATGTCAGAGTTCGGTCTGTAATTACAGCGTTGAGATTGATTTAGTGCTCCACACTTACCTGCCTATGTATTTATGCTGTTATCTACATGGTTATTTGAGAATGAAAGAATTGCTCTCATTTTCCCACCACCTCAAGGTTTTTAAATTCAATTCTCATTATGGTTATTTTACAACACAGTGAGCAGGATGTAGTGCCGCAACCATACTGCTAATGATGCCGTATACACACACACACTGTACCTAAATGAGCCAAACAAGCTGGCTTTGCTGACTACTGTTACTGAAGCCGTATAATCACACACACACTTAGAAACACACACACAGGGCGATTGAGCCGTATAAGCCTGCCGTCAGAGGTGAGGTTTTACCCTGGCATCACCAGCAGGACTGTCATTCTGACAAGTTAGAAACATAGCCTTGTTCTTGTTAAATAACCAGATCTACTCAGCTATAACAATTGATTTCATCAGTAAGAAAATATATTTATAGATTTTCTAAGTATAGTTGAATAAGTTTGTTCCTTTAGATCTGTAGCTGATTCAGATTGTTCTGGTCAGGCCCGTTCTGCTCTGTTGGAGGAACTAGTACTGGTGAGGCCTGTCCTGCTCTGTTGGAGGAACCAGTACTGGTGAGGCCCGTCCCGCTCTGTTGGAGGAACCAGTACTGGTGAGGCCCGTCCCGCTCTGTTGGAGGAACCAGTACTGGTGAGGCCCGTCCTGCTCTGTTGGAAGAACCAGTACTGGTGAGGCCCATCCTGCTCTGTTGGAAGAACCAGTACAGGTGAGGCCCGTCCTGCTCTGTTGGAAGAACCAGTATGGGTGAGGTCCGTCCTGCTCTGTTGGAAGAACCAGTACTGGTGAGGCCCGTCCTGCTCTGTTGGTGGAACCAGTACTGGTGAGGTCCGTCCTGCTCTGTTGGAAGAACGAGTACTGGTGAGGCCCGTCCTGCTCTGTTGGAGGAACCAGTACTGGTGAGGCCCGTCATGCTCTGTTGGAAGAACTAGTACAGGTGAGGCCCGTCCTGCTCTGTTGGAAGAACCAGTATGGGTGAGGTCCGTCCTGCTCTGTTGGAAGAACCAGTACTGGTGAGGCCCGTCCTGCTCTGTTGGTGGAACCAGTACTGGTGAGGCCCGTCCTGCTCTGTTGGTGGAACCAGTACTGGTGAGGCCCGTCCTGCTCTGTTGGAAGAACCAGTACTGGTGAGGCCCGTCCTGCTCTGTTGGAAGAACGAGTACTGGTGAGGCCCGTCCTGCTCTGTTGGTGGAACCAGTACTGGTGAGGCCCGTCCTGCTCTGTTGGAAGAACCAGTACTGGTGAGGCCCGTCCTGCTCTGTTGGTGGAACCCTTTTTCAGAGCCTGTTGGTCTTTGTTTTCTCCCACTGCACATACTGTTGTTGTTGTTTTTCCTGTTACAAGCTGGCTTTCTATTTGTGCAAATATACTCAAGGTAATCCTTGACTGCTAACTCAAGCTGGGAAGATGTTTCACCAAATTCCTTGGAAATCCGTGACATACAGTGCCTTCAGAAAGTATTCAGACCCTTGACTTTTTCCACATTTTGTTACGTTACAGCCTTATTCTAAAATTGATAAAATAAAATAAATTCCTCAGCATCTACACACAATAACCCATAAAGACAAAGTGAAAATTGTTTTTTAGAAATGTTTGCAAATGTATAAAAAATAAAAACAGAAATACCTTATTTACAAAAGTATTCAGACTCTTCCCTATGAGACTCTAAATTGGGGACAGGTGAATCCTGTTTCCATTGATCTTCCTTGAGATGTTTCTACAACTTGTTTGGAGTCCACCTGAGGTAAATTCAATTGATTGGACATGATGTGGAAAGGCACACACCTGTCTATATAAGGTCCCACCGTTGACAGTGCATGTCAGAGCAAAAACCAAGCCATGAGGTCGAAGGAATTGTCCGTAGAGCTCCGAGACAGGATTGTTGCGATGCACAGATCTGGGGAAGGGTACCAACATTTTTTTGTGCAGCATTAAAGGTCCCCAAGAACACAGTGGTGTCGTGTCTTTGGCTATGCCGGATTAAGTGTTATGACATGCTATTCTATAAAATACTTTCTCCGTAATTAATATTACCTGATTGAACTAATCATGTAAATGTAATTAACTAGAGAGGAGGGGCACCACGAAAGAATATTTCTAGAGCTGTTATCTTCCGAATAAACTCTTAAAGACCTAGTAATATTTTACATCAATAGCAGTCAATATTAAGCGTCACCTTATTTCAGTCTCATCTGAAAGTTGTAAATTCTTGGTTATCATCATGAACCCTGGCTAACAAGTTGAATCAGCAATACAAAATTGGGTTTAATTATTTATTTACTAAACGCCTAACTAATCACACATAATTAATCATAACTTGATTACAAATTACGTCATAAAGGAAAACGTCCCTAGCGGGCGGAACAGATATGACAGCTTGTTACACAAAAGAAAAGGGGCAGGGTTTGAGTGAAAGAGCGGGAAGACTGAGGAACAAAGGGCGAAGCTGTGCTATCGTAAATACAATATCTTATGCATTCTAAATTACCGCCCATTTGGAAAAGGAAAATGCAATAAATATTTACTCTGAGCAGCGCTTCGGTAGGTTGGTGGTAGATGGAAGGCCGTGTTGCCCAACCGGGTCCTTTGTCCTTTGAAGAATGTCTCTGCTGCTGCTGCTGCGTGGTAGATGGGATACTCTGTCTGTCCTAATTTACGTTTGCAGCTGCTGTTGCTAACTCAACGTCTAGGAGGTATCACTTCTATAGTGAATAAGAGTTCAAAGTTCATACCATTCGCAACCAAAGCTCATGCTGAGGTTGGCTTAGTTATGTAGTTGACATGTTATCTGAACCATTCTGGCATCGGACCGTCGTCCTCACATCCTCGGAACAGGAAGTTGCATTTTCGTCAATGGCTTATATAGTGGAGGGAGAAGGGTGTGTCTGAAAAGTTTATAACCCATGTCTCTTCACAGGGGCGGGCCACTGGTTGAGCAGAGCCCTAAACTCATGAAAACCCAAATCTCTGATTTGGAAGCTAAAATTACATTTAATCTCTTCACAAATAATTTCATATTCAAACATTTGAATTGAACAACAATTCCAGGTGAATCCGATACCTCTGATGTGTAGATTTTCCACAGTAGAGTTTCTGTCATTCTATCATTGATGAGAATGTGCCAGATGACAACCGAACAGACATAATATACCTTAAGTACCACCGCATATGTTCAGTTGGTCGGATTACCAGAATATAGTTCATTTCCCCCCAACTTCTGATGTTCCCAGAATCTCTATGTTAACCAAGGGGTTTTCTAATGTCACATCAGTAGAGTAGGGAGAGGAAAAAGGGGGGAAGGGGTATTTATGGCTGTCATAAACCTACCCCCAGGCCAAAGTCATGACAGTGGCCTCCATCATTCTTAAACGGAATAAGTTTGGAACCACCAAAACTCTTCCTAGAGCTGGCTGCCCGGCCAAACTGAGCAATCGGGGGATAAGGGCATTGGTCAGGGAGTTGACCAAGAACCCGATGGTCACTCTGACAGATTTCTAGAGTTCCTTTGTGGAGATGGGAGAAACTTCCAGAAGGACAACCATCTCTGCAGCACTCCACCGATCAGGCCTTTATGGTAGAGTGGCCAGGCGGAAGCCACTCCTCAGTGAAAGGCACATGATAGCCCGCTTGAATTTTGCCGAAAGGCCCTTAAAGACTCTCAGACGATGAGTAACAAGATTCTCTGGTCTGATGAAACCAAGATTGAACTCTTTGGCCTGAATGAGAAGTGTCACATCTAGAGGAAACCTGGCACCATCCCTACGGTGAAGCATGGTGGTGGCAGCATCATGCTGTGGGGATGTTTTCATCGGCAGGGACTGGGAGACTAGGCAGGATCGAGGCAAAGATGAACGGAGCAAAGTACAGAGAGATCCTTGATGAAAACCTGATCCAGTGCTCAGGACCTCAGACTAGGGCCAAAGTTAACCTTCCAACAGGACAACAACCCTAAGCACACAGCCAAGACAATGAAGGAGTGGCTTCGGGACAAGTCTCTGAATGTTCTTGAGTAGCCCAGCCGGAGCCCGGACTAGAACCCGATCGAACTTCTCTGGAGAGACCTGAAAACAGCTGTGCAGCAACACTCCCCAACCAATCTGACAGAGCTTGAGAGGATCTGCAGAGAAGAATGGGAGAAACTCCCCAAATACACGTGTGCCAAGCATGTAGCGTCATACCCTAGAAGACTCGATGCTGTAATCGCTGCCAAAGTGCTTTATCAAAGTACTGAGTAAAGGGAATGAATACTTATGCAAAAGTTATATTTCAGTTCATTATTTTTTTTTAATTAGCAAGCGTTAAAAAAATATGTTTTTGCTTTGTCCTTAGTGGTTATTGTGTGTAGATTGATGAGGAAATAAAACAATTGATAACATTTTAGAATAAGGCTGTAATGTGACAAAATGTGGGAAAAAGTCAAGGGGTCTAAATACTTTCTGAAGGCAATGTAACACCAACACGTAACCTTAACCAATATCAAACGTGTGGTTAGAACCATGTGCTTCAGTCATTAATCAGATATTCGTCAGTGTCCCAGTGCTTCAGTCATTAACGAGATATTAGTCAGTGTCCCATTTCTTGAGTCATTAATCAGATATTAGTCAGTGTCCCAGTTCTTGAGTCATTAATCAGATATTAGTCAGTGTCCCAGTTCTTCTGTCATTTTTTTTTCATTTTTTTTATTTCACCTTTATTTAACCAGGTAGGCTAGTTGAGAACAAGTTCTCATTTGCAACTGCGACCTGGCCAAGATAAAGCGTAGCAGTGTGAACAGACAACAACACAGAGTTACACATGGAGTAAACAATAAGCAAGTCAATAACATGGTAGAAAAAAGAGAATCTATATACAATGTGTGCAAAAGGCATGAGGTAGGCAATAAATCGAATAATTACAATTTAGCAGATAACACTGGAGTGATAAATCATCAGATGATCATGTGCAAGAAGAGATACTGGTGTGCAAAAGAGCAGAAAAGTAAATAAATAAAAGCAGTATGGGGGTGAGGTAGGTAAATTGGGTGGGTAGTTTACAGATGGACTATGTACAGCTGCAGCGATCGGTTAGCTGCTCGGATAGCAGATTTTTAAAGTTGTTGAGGGAGATAAAAGTCTCCAACTTCAGAGATTTTTGCAATTCGTTCCAGTCGCAGGCAGCAGAGAACTGGAAGGAAAGGCGTCAAATGAGGTTTTGGCTTTAGGGATGATCAGTGAGATACACCTGCTGGAGCTCGTGCTACGGGTGGGTGTAGCCATCGTGACCAGTGAACTGAGATAAGGCGGCACTTTACCTAGCATAGCCTTGTAGATGACCTGGAGCCAGTGGGTCTGACGACGAACATGTAGTGAGGGCCAGCCGACTAGGGCATACAGGTCGCAGTGGTGGGTCGTATAAGGTGCTTTAGTAACAAAACGGATGGCACTGTGATAGACTGCATCCAGTTTGCTGAGTAGAGTATTGGAAGCTATTTTGTAGATGACATCGCCGAAGTCGAGGATCGGTAGGATAGTCAGTTTTACTAGGGTAAGTTTGGCGGCGTGAGTGAAGGAGGCTTTGTTGCGGAATAGAAAGCCAACTCTAGATTTGATTTTGGATTGGAGATGTTTGATATGAGTCTGGAAGGAGAGTTTGCAGTCTAGCCAGACACCTAGGTACTTATAGATGTCCACATATTCTAGGTCGGAACCGTCCAGGGTGGTGATGCTAGTCGGGCGTGCGGGTGCAGGCAGCGAACGGTTGAAAAGCATGCATTTGGTTTTACTAGCGTTTAAGAGCAGTTGGAGGCCACGGAAGGAGTGTTGTATGGCATTGAAGCTCGTTTGGAGGTTAGATAGCACAGTGTCCAGGGAAGGGCCGGAAGTATACAGAATGGTGTCGTCTGCGTAGAGGTGGATCAGGGAATCGCCCGCAGCAAGAGCAACATCATTGATGTATACAGAGAAAAGAGTCGGCCCGAGAATTGAACCCTGTGGTACCCCCATAGAGACTGCCAGAGGACCGGACAACATGCCCTCCGATTTGACACACTGAACTCTGTCTGCAAAGTAGTTGGTGAACCAGGCAAGGCAGTCATTAGAAAAACCGAGGCTATTGAGTCTGCCGATAAGAATATGGTGATTGACAGAGTCGAAAGCCTTGGCCAGGTCGATGAAGACGGCTGCACAGTAATGTCTTTTATCGATGGCGGTTATGATATCGTTTAGTACCTTGAGCGTGGCTGAGGTGCACCCGTGACCGGCTCGGAAACCGGATTGCACAGCGGAGAAGGTACGGTGGGATTCGAGATGGTCAGTGATCTGTTTGTTGACTTGGCTTTCGAATACCTTAGCTAGGCAGGGCAGGATGGATATAGGTCTGTAACAGTTTGGGTCCAGGTTGTCTCCCCCTTTGAAGAGGGGGATGACCGCGGCAGCTTTCCAAACCTTGGGGATCTCAGATGATACGAAGGAGAGGTTGAACAGGCTGGTAATAGGGGGTGCGACAATGGCTGCGGAAAGTTTCAGAAATAGGGGGTCCAGATTGTCAAGCCCAGCTGATTTGTCTGGGTCCAGGTTTTCCAGCTCTTTCAGAACATCTGCTATCTGGATATGGGTAAAGGAGAAGCTGGGGAGGCTTGGGCGAGTAGCAGCGGGGGGGGGCGGGGCTGTTGGCCAAGGTTGGAGTCGCCAGGAGGAAGGCATGGCCAGCCATTGAGAAATGTTTGTTGAAGTTTTCGATTATCACGGACTTATCAGTGGTGACCGTGTTACCTAGCCTCAGTGCAGTGGGCAGCTGGGAGGAGGTGCTCTTGTTTTCCATGGACTTTACAGTGTCCCAGAACTTTTTGGAGTTAGAGCTACAGGATGCAAATTTCTGCTTGAAAAAGCTGGCCTTTGCTTTCCTGACTGACTGCGTGTATTGGTTCCTGACTTCCCTGAACAGTTGCATATCGCGGGGGCTCTTCGATGCTATTGCAGTTCGCCACAGGATATTTTTGTGCTGGTCGAGGGCAGTCAGGTCTGGAGTGAACCAAGGGCTATATCTGTTCTTGGTTCTGCATTTTTTGAACGGAGCATGCTTGTCTAATATGGTGAGGAAGTAACTTTTAAAGAATGACCAGGCATCCTCAACTGACGGGATGAGGTCAATATCCTTCCAGGGTACCCGGGCCAGGTCGATTAGAAAGGCCTGCTCGCAGAAGTGTTTTAGGGAGCGTTTGACAGTGATGAGGGGTGGTCGTTTGACCGCGGACCCGTGGCGGATACACGCAATGAGGCAGTGATCGCTGAGATCTTGATTGAAGACAGCAGAGGTGTATTTGGAGGGCAAGTTGGTCAGGATAATGTCTATTAGGGTGCCCATGTTTACGGATTTAGGGTTGTACCTGGTGGATTCCTTGATGATTTGTGTGAGATTGAGGGCATCAAGCTTAGATTGTAGGACTGCCGGGGTGTTAAGCATATCCCAGTTTAGGTCACCTAACAGAACAAACTCTGAAGCTAGATGGGGTGCGATCAATTCACAGATGGTGTCCAGGGCACAGCTGGGAGCTGAGGGGGGTCGGTAGCAGGCGGCAACAGTGAGAGACTTAATTCTGGAGAGATTCATTTTTAAAATTAGAAGTTCGAACTGTTTGGGCATAGACCTGGAAAGTATGACAGAACTTTGCAGGCTATCTCTGCAGTAGATTGCAACTCCTCCCCCTTTGGCAGTTCTATCTTGACGGAAAGTGTTATAGTTGGGTATGGAAATCTCAGAGTTTTTGGTGGCCTTCCTAAGCCAGGATTCGGACACGGCGAGGACATCAGGGATGGCAGAGTGTGCTAAAGCGGTGAGTAAGGCAAACTTAGGGAGGAGGCTTCTGATGTTGACATGCATGAGGCCAGGGCTTTTTTGATCACAGAAGTCAACAAATGAGGGTGACTGGGGACATGCAGGGCCTGGGTTTACCTCCACATCACCCGAGGAACACACATTAATCACATATTAGTCAGTGTCCCAGTGCTTCAGTCATTAATGAGATATTAGTCAGTGTCCCAGTTCTTCAGTCATTAATCAGATATTAGTCAGTGTCCCAGTTCTTCAGTCATTAATCAGATATTAGTCAGTGTCCCTGGAGCTTGAGTCATTAATCAGATATTAGTCAGTGTCCCAGTTCTTCTGTCATTAATCAGATATTAGTCAGTGTCCCAGTTCTTCTGTCATTAATCAGATGTTCATCAATGTCGCAATTCTTCAGTCATTAATCAGACATTAGTCAGTGTCCCAGTTCTTCTGTCATTAATTATATATTAGTCAGTGTCCCAGTTCTTCTGTCATTATTCAGATATTAGTCAGTGTCCCAGTTCTTGAGTCATTAATCAGATATTAGTCAGTGTCCCAGTTCTTGAGTCATTAATCAGATATTAGTCAGTGTCCCAGTTCTTGAGTCATTAATCAGATATTAGTCAGTGTCCCAGTTCTTCTGTCATTAATCAGATATTAGTCAGTGTCCCAGTTCTTGAGTCATTAATCAGATATTTTTCAGTGTCCCAGTTCTTGAGTCATTAATCAGATATTAGTCAGTGTCCCAGTTCTTCTGTCATTAATCAGATATTAGTCAGTGTCCCAGTTCTTGAGTCATTAATCAGATATTAGTCAGTGTCCCAGTTCTTGAGTCATTATTCAGATATTAGTCAGTGTCCCAGTTCTTGAGTCATTAATCAGATATTTTTCAGTGTCCCAGTTCTTGAGTCATTAATCAGATATTAGTCTGTTTCTCAGTTCACTGTGAAGGGAATAGAGGGTCATTTGAGGAGCATACCCAAGACACAACCACTGAGAAATAAGTGTCAAGAAATGTAATACCTCAAAGGGGTTTTAAAGTCGGGTCCAGATATACGAGACACCAATCTGTCAGCAGCATGGCTGTGCGTCAGCCAACACAGTCCCCCGACCCCCTGACCCAGGTCGCTACGCTAGATCACGTTCCTTTTATCTCCCCGTCCCTCTGACGTACACCCAACGATGTGCTCCACAGGACATTTCTGCTGGTCACACACACACACACACACACACACACACACACACACACACACACACACACACACACACACACACACACACACACACACACACACACACACACACACACACACATACATACACACACACACAAGCACGTGCGCACACACACCCACGCACCCATGCCCATATACACACACACACACACCAGGTAATCTACCCTAATTAGGTTGATGGTATCGAGAAGATAGGAAGACACAGTGGACCCTGGCTGAGTTTTACATTGCACCTGTGTATTAGATTTCATCCCATGCAGGCGGGGGACTTACGGTCAAACGTGGACGGATAGGTGAAGGAAAGACCAGTGGAGAACAGACAGAGGGTGAGGGATGGCTTCAGACCAGACCAGTAGAGAACAGACAGAGGGTGAGGGATGGCTTCA
>NC_074691.1:36943126-37018126 GCF_029448725.1 Salvelinus fontinalis
ATGGCTGGGTAGCTGGAGGGCTGTGTAGTTGGAGGTTTGCATCTGGGAGCGATGTGGTTGGTGGGCTTGGCCTGGGGGCGAGGTGGAAAAATAAGTGATGGCATGTTTACCAGACAGATTTAGTCAGGCAGCCTCACACTGTTCTGTTCACTAGTCTCCGGGATAGCCCTGATTTCAGCCTCTGTCTGTTTTCCCCTGGCTTTCACAGTCAGCTTGAGTCAAATGGAGCTTCTGCTGCTTCCTGGCTGGACGACCTGTCTGGCTGGACGACCTGTCTGGCTGGACGACCTGTCTGACTGGACTAGCTCCCTCGCTGGACGACCTGTCTGGCTGGACTGGACTGGCTCCCTGGCTGGAAGACCTGTCTGGCTGGACTGGACTGGCTCCCTGGCTGGACGACCTGTCTGCCTGGACTAGCTCCCTGGCTGGAAGACCTGTCTGGCTGGACTGGACTGGCTCCCTGGCTGGAAGACCTGTCTGGCTGGACTGGACTGGCTCCCGGGCTGGACGAACTGTCTGGCTGGACTGGCTCCCTGGCTGGACGACCTGTCTGGCTGGACTGGACTGGCTCCCGGGCTGGACGAACTGTCTGGCTGGACTGGACTAGCTCCCTGGCTGGAAGACCTGTCTGGCTGGACTGGACTGGCTCCCTGGCTGGACGACCTGTCTGGCTGGACTGGACTGGCTCCCGGGCTGGACGAACTGTCTGGCTGGACTGGACTAGCTCCCTGGCTGGAAGACCTGTCTGGCTGGACTGGACTGGCTCCCTGGCTGGAAGACCTGTCTGGCTGGACTGGACTGGCTCCCGGGCTGGACGAACTGTCTGGCTGGACTGGACTGGCTCCCTGGCTGGACTGGACTGGCTCCCTGGCTGGACTGGACTGGCTCCCTGGCTGGACTGGACTGGCTTCCTGGCTGGACTGGACTGGCTCCCTGGCTGGACTGGACTGGCTTCCTGGCTGGACTGGACTGGCACCCTGGCTGGACTGGACTGGCTCCCTGGCTGGACTGGACTGGCTCCCTGGCTGGACTGGACTGGCTTCCTGGCTGGACTGGACTGGCTCCCTGGCTGAGCCTGGGGAAACCCCTCTCCACACTGGACACACTAGTTGTAATTGTGGTCTAGGCTGAGAATAGCAGCGAGGCGGAGGAAGGGAGGGAATGACCAAGCCAGTTTCCACCACTGTAATAAGGTGTTGGCTCGGTTGGTAAGCCCTGCAGGGAGGGAGGGAGGGAGGGAGGGAGGGCAAGAGAGAGAGAGAGAGAGAGAGAGAGAGAGAGAGAGAGAGAGAGAGAGAGAGAGAGAGAGAGAGAGAGAGAGAGAGAGAGAGAGAGAGAGAGAGAGAGAGAGAGAGAGAGAGAGAGAGAGAGAGAGAGAGAGAGAGAGAGAGAGGGGGGGGAGGCTGTGTCTGCCCTAGCCAACCCTGGTCCTCCAGGACCTCACTGACCACAGGCTGTCTGGGGCTGGAATAAACCACTTAACCAATTACAGGAGGGGGGAGCCTTCCTTAGGTCCAGGGTGTTCCAAGTGTTTAATATGTGCTAATAGAACCCTGAGCGACCACACCCCCCCCACTGGGCCAAGGTTGGCTGACTCCCTTGGTTTTACACACCTATATACATAATGTATATACTGGATGGATATATACAGAATTATTCAACTAACCTTTTGGTCTTATACAAGCAACACTCTGAAACTAAACTTGTCTCGGGGTCTTTTACGAGCAAGATTTTGTTGTTGTTTGGCAATGAGAGCGTATTTTTGAACTGATATGAATTTGGATATCATATTTGTTCTAACAGTAAATATGTCTTGTTGAATAAAGTCATTCAAAGTAAAATATTTGTTTAGTGTAGAACGACAATAAGAATGGATTGAATGGGACCTTTGGTTTGTCACTTATGTTTTCTCATAATACAGGATCAGAGAGAGGTTAGACTTTGACTGTGACTGGTTTAGAACGTTCAGTTCATTACCCACAGTTCAATAGGGTGATTACAGTCTGGTTATCAGGAAGTAGCCCACTTAGCGACAGGGTCAAAGTTCATCAATATGAATTAATGAACGGATCAACATGGTTTAACTGTGGCAACACAACAAAATCAGACTGGGATTGGTATATAAACCAATCGTATTGCTGATTTTAGATTCTAAACAAAAGGAGTAAGGAAAACATTCACTGTGTTCGTAATGGCACCCTATGGGCCCTGGTCAAAAACACTACATTATAAGGAATAGGGAAGAGGGTTCCCATTGGGACGTAGCCTTTACGTCTTTGTGCAACAGATGGAACATGGTTGTTTTATGAGTTTTTATGGGTTTGGTTTTCATAACTTTGTTGGGGTTGTAGATTTATTTAGATTTCAGAACTGTTACATAAAGAGATTATATCTGACCTTTTGGAGCTCAATGCATGTTTCTACAGTACAAACAGAAGTATTTTATTAGCACAGTTTAACAGTCCTCATCTCAACAGAACAGGTTATAAAATGTCATACCACGATGCAGATGAGCGCTTATATTTTGTTCAGACAGTTTCTAAAAATGGGTTTATAATCCAGACTGAGAAAGCAGGGTTTATAATCCAGACTGAGACAACAGGGTTTATAATCCAGACTGAGACAACAGGGTTTATAATCCAGACTGAGACAACAGGGTTTATAATCCAGACTGAGACAACAGGGTTTATAATCCAGACTGAGACAACAGGGTTATAATCCAGACTGAGACAACAGGGTTTATAATCCAGACTGAGACAACAGGGTTTATAATCCAGACTGAGACAACAGGGTTATAATCCAGACTGAGAAAACAGGGTTTATAATCCAGACTGAGAAAACAGGATTTATAATCCAGATTGAGACAGACACACACAGTACGTCACTGTCAAAGCCAACCTCATAATTGTTGTCTACACACTGGCAAACAGGGAAAGACTTCAATCTTCATCACACAAAGCATATCAAACGTGTTTCCACAATTAAAAGCCCCCGCCTCAGTTCTGGTAAAAAGCTAAGGGATGGGCCTGGAGAAACATAAAATCATAGTTCTCGCCATGATTTGAGTCCATACATTGTATGTTTACAATTACATTGTTTACAAATATTGGAGTGAAACAAGCTTATATTTTGTGTTCTGATGTGGGTACGACATTTGAACTTAACTCGTGAGGCATTTATAAGTTATATTCTTCAAGAATCAATAGATCATTCAATTTAAAGGGGGTTTAACAGAGAAGTTTTACATTTACAATGCATACCCATCATTCATCTGCCTTGAACACGTTACTGTGTTTTCGGCCCACGGACAACGTTTACTTTGTCTTTGCAAAAGTCTATGTGAGGCCTTATTCCCTGAAGTGTGACAGTCATCATGTTTCCTAAAACAGCCTGTGGAACCACGTGGTACGAAAGCCATCCTAAAAACACACCATGTAGCTGTGATTTAAAAAAAAACACCATGACAACTCATAACAAAAAAATGAACTTGCTACGTTGTGATGTCATTTTTTATGCCGTGTGTATGTTTCCTCAGTAATTGCACATCTCAAATGAAATTGGGATTTTTTTTTTACCCAGTGATTACTAGGGCCTGTTTAGCTAAAAACACTACAGAGCCTCATCCCCCGGGGAGGCCAGATACCAAAATAAAAATGTTGGGTCAGAACGGCAGAATGGGAACCATGTTTCATGTGATTGATGCAGATGGTTATTCTGGTTGAGTGACCATGGAGTTCAGATATACCAATGTCAAACCTCAATCTGAAGGACACAGTTAGGTGAACCCAGAGGACTGGGAGGGTTGGATAAATATCTCAGACGACAGGGAGGACCTCCTGACACCACAGCCTGACATGGGTTCTAAATCTGCAGACGTGTTGCTGTGCGTTTTGTTGCTGTGCGATTTGCTGCGAACTTTACTTTACTTTGCTAGCTGACAACTTTACGTTTTTTGTTTTGTTTCTGTTTTTAATTACCGTTTATATTTTTAGTTTTTCCATCGCAACTTTTTTCCCTCATTCAACCTTTTCACTCCGGACGCTTTATCTGGACATGGTTCGTCAACACCTTCAACAGCCGAAGCTAAGTAGTAACATTAACATGATGTCTTCTAATTGCAGTCGCTGTACTCATAATATACAGGAGAACGATCGCCTTACGGCGAAAATAGCTGTGCTGCAAGCCCAGCTTCAGACGCAATCGTTAGGCAAGGGTATTTTCAGTGTAGGAAAGGAAGAAACAGCGTCTGTGCCACCAGTAAGTACAGATAGTAACGTTAGTATAAATCCCCCCGCACAGTCCCCGCAGCCGGACAACTTTCTCATGGCTTCTGGAGGGAAATGCTGTTGGAATGCTCAACCGGTGTCGCTCATTCAGCCGACAGAAACTTTCAACCGGTTTTCCCCATTATGTAGCGAGTCGGAGTCTGAGTCTGAGTCTTCTCTTGTCTCTACTCCTCCCGTTACGGGGTCTGAGACGCCGAAGGCTCCCACCGTTAGCTCTGACAAATTGAAAACCCTAGTCATTGGCGACTCCATTACCCGCAGTATTAGACTTAAAACGAATCACCCAGCGATCATACACTGTTTACCAGGGGGCAGGGCTACCGACGTTAAGGCTAATCTTAAGATGGTGCTGGCTAAAGCTAAATCTGGCGAGTGTAGAGAGTATAGAGATATTGTTATCCACGTCGGCACCAACGATGTTAGGATGAAACAGTCAGAGGTCACCAAGTGCAACATAGCTTCAGCGTGTAAATCAGCTAGAAAGATGTGTCGGCATCGAGTAATTGTCTCTGGCCCCCTCCCAGTTAGGGGGAGTGACGAGCTCTACAGCAGAGTCTCAGCACTCAATCGCTGGTTGAAAACTGTTTTCTGCCCCTCCCAAAAGATAGAATTTGTAGATAATTGGCCCTCTTTCTGGGACTCACCCACAAACAGGACCAAGCCTGACCTGCTAAGGAGTGACGGACTCCATCCTACCTGGAGGGGTGCTCTCATCTTATCTACCAACATAGATAGGGCTCTAACTCCTTTAGCCCCACAATGAAATAGGGTGCAGGCCAGGCAGCAGGCTGTTAGCCAACCTGCCAGCTTAGTGGAGTCTGCCAATAGCACAGTCAGTGTAGTCAGCTCAGCCATACCCATTGAGACTGTGTCTGTGCCTCGACCTAGGTTGGGCAAAACTAAACATGGCGGTGTTCGCCTTAGCAATCTTATTAGGATAAAGACCTCCTCCATTCCTGCCATTATTGAAAGAGATCGTGATACCTCACATCTCAAAATAGGGTTACTTAATGTTAGATCCCTCACTTCAAAGGCAGTCATAGTCAATGAACTAATCACTGATCATAATCTTGATGTGATTGGCCTGACTGAAACATGGCTTAAGCCTGATGAATTTACTGTGTTAAATGAGGCCTCACCTCCTGGTTACACTAGTGACCATATCCCCCGTGCATCCCGCAAAGGCGGAGGTGTTGCTAACATCTACAATAGCAAATTTCAATTTACAAAAAATAAAATGGCGTTTTCGTCTTTTGAGCTTCTAGTCATGAAATCTATGCAGCCTACTCAATCACTTTTTATAGCTACTGTTTACAGGCCTCCTGGGCCATATACAGCGTTCCTCTCTGAGTTTCCTGAATTCCTATCAGACCTTGTAGTCATAGCAGATCATATTCTAATTTTTGGTGATTTTAATATTCACATGGAGAAGTCCACAGACCCACTCCAAAAGTCTTTCGGAGCCATCATCGACTCAGTGGGTTTTGTCCAACATGTCTCTGGACCTACTCACTGCCACAGTCATACTCTGGACCTAGTTTTGTCCCATGGAATAAATGTTGTAGATCTTAATGTTTTTCCACATAATCCTGGACTATCGGACCACCATTTTATTACGTTTGCAATCGCAACAAATAATCTGCTCAGACCCCAACCAAGGAGCATCAAAAGTCGTGCTATAAATTCTCAGACAACACAAAAATTCCTTGATGCCCTTCCAGACTCCTTCTGCCTACCCGAGGACGTCAGAGGACAAAAATCAGTTAACCACTTAACTGAGGAACTCAATTTAACCTTGCGCAATACCCTAGATGCAGTTGCACCCCTAAAAACGAAAAACATTTGTCATAAGAAACTAGCTCCCTGGTATACAGAAAATACCCGAGCTTTGAAGCAAGCTTCCAGGAAATTGGAACGGAAATGGCGCCACTCCAAACTGGAAGTCTTCCGACTAGCTTGGAAAGACAGTACCGTGCAGTACCGAAGAGCCCTCACTGCTGCTCGATCATCCTACTTTTCCAACTTAATCGAGGAAAATAAGAACAATCCAAAATTTCTTTTTGATACTGTTGCAAAGCTAACTAAAAAGCAGCATTCCCCAAGAGAGGATGGCTTTCACTTCAGCAGTAATAAATTCATGAACTTCTTTGAGGAAAAGATCATGACCATTAGAAAGCAAATTACGGACTCCTCTTTGAATCTGCGTATTCCTCCAGGGCTTAGCTGTCCTGGATCTGCACAGCTCTGCGAGGGCCTGGGATCGGGAGAGACACTTAAGTGTTTTAGTACTATATCTCTTGACACAATGATGAAAATAATCATGGCCTCTAAACCTTCAAGCTGCATACTGGATCCTATTCCTACTAAACTGCTGAAGGAGCTGCTTCCTGTGCTCGGCCCTCCTATGTTGAACATAATAAACGGCTCTCTATCCACCGGATGTGTACCAAACTCACTAAAAGTGGCAGTGATAAAGCCTCTCTTGAAAAAGCCAAACCTTGACCCGGAAAATATAAAAAACTATCGGCCTATTTCGAATCTTCCATTCCTCTCAAAAATTTTAGAAAAAGCTGTTGCGCAGCAACTCACTGCCTTCCTGAAGACAAACAATGTATACGAAATGCTTCAGTCTGGTTTTAGACCCCATCATAGCACTGAGACTGCACTTGTGAAGGTGGTAAATTACCTTTTAATGGCGTCAGACCGAGGCTCTGCATCTGTCCTCGTGCTACTAGACCTTAGTGCTGCCTTTGACACCATCGATCACCACATTCTTTTGGAGAGACTGGAAACCCAAATTGGTCTACACGGACAAGTTCTGGCCTGGTTTAGATCTTACCTGTCGGAAAGATATCAGTTTGTCTCTGTGAATGGTCTGTCCTCTGACAAATCAACTGTACATTTCGGTGTTCCTCAAGGTTCCGTTTTAGGACCACTATTGTTTTCACTATATATTTTACCTCTTGGGGATGTTATTCGAAAACATAATGTTAACTTTCACTGCTATGCGGATGACACACAGCTGTACATTTCAATGAAACATGGTGAAGCCCCAAAATTGCCCTCGCTAGAAGCCTGTGTTTCAGACATAAGGAAGTGGATGGCTGAAAACTTTCTACTTTTAAACTCGGACAAAACAGAGATGCTTGTTCTAGGTCCCAAGAAACAAAGAGATCTTCTGTTAAATCTGACAATTCATCTTGATGGTTGTAAAGTCGTCTCAAATAAAACTGTGAAGGACCTCGGCGTTACTCTTGACCCTGATCTCTCTTTTGACGAACATATCAAGACTGTTTCAAGGACAGCTTTTTTCCATCTACGTAACATTGCAAAAATCAGAAATTTTCTGTCCAAAAATGATGCAGAAAAATTAATCCATGCATTTGTTACTTCTAGGTTAGACTACTGCAATGCTCTACTTTCCGGCTACCCGGATAAAGCACTAAATAAACTTCAGTTAGTGCTAAATACGGCTGCTAGAATCCTGACTAGAACCAAGAAATTTGATCATATTACTCCAGTGCTAGCTTCCCTACACTGGCTTCCCGTTAAGGCAAGGGCTGATTTCAAGGTTTTACTGTTAACCTTTAAAGCATTACATGGGCTTGCTCCTACCTATCTTTCCGAGTTGGTCCTGCCGTACATACCTACACGTACGCTACGGTCACAAGACGCAGGCCTCCTAATTGTCCCTAAAATTTCTAAGCAAACAGCTGGAGGCAGGGCTTTCTCCTATAGATCTCCATTTTTATGGAACAGTCTGCCTACCCATGTGAGAGACGCAGACTCAGTCTCAACCTTTAAGTCTTTACTGAAGACTTATCTCTTCAGTAGGTCATATGATTGAGTGTAGTCTGGCCCAGGAGTGTGAAGGTGAACGGAAAGGCTCTGGAGCAACGAACCGCCCTTGCTGTCTCTCCAGGGCCGGTTCCCCTCTCTCCACTGGGATTCTCTGCCTCTAACCCTGTTACTGGGGCTGAGTCACTGGCTTGCTGGTGCTCTTTCATGCCGTCCCTAGGAGGGGTGCGTCACTTGAGTGGGTTGAGTTACTGACGTGAACTTCCTGTCTGGGTTGGCGCCCCCCCTTGGTTGTGCTGTGATGGAGACCTTTGTGGGCTATACTCGGCCTTGTCTCAGGATTGTAAGTTGGTGGTTGAGGATATCCCTCTAGTGGTGTGGGGGCTGTGCTTTGGCAGAGTGGGTGGGGTTATATCCTTCCTGTTTGGCCCTGTCCGGGGGTTTCTTCGGATGGGGCCACAGTGTCTCCTGACCGCTCCTGTCTCAGCCTCCAGTATTTATGCTGCAGTAGTTTATGTGTCGGGGGGCTAGGGTCTGTTGGTTATACCTGGAATACTTCTCCTGTCTTATCCAGTGTCCTGTGTGAATTTAAGTATGCTCTCTCTAATTCTCTCGTTCTCTCTTTTTCTCTGAGAACCTGAGCCCTAGGACCATACGTCAGGACTACCGGGCATGCTGACACCTTGCTGTCCCCAGTCCGCCCGGCCTTGCTGTTATTCCAGTTTCAACTGTTTCTGCCTGCGGTTACGAAACCCCTACCTGTCCCAGACCTGCTGTTTTCAACTCTTAATGATCGGCTATGAAAAGCCAACTGAGATTTATTCCTGATTATTATTTGACCATGCTTGTCATTTATGAACATTTTGAAAATCTTGGCTCTCTCTAATTTTCTCCTCTCTTTCTCTCGGAGGACCTGAGCCCTAGGACCATACGTCGGGACTACCGGCCGTGGTGACTCCTTGCTGCCCCCAGTCCGCCTGGCCTTGCTGCTATTCCAGTTTCAACTCTTCTGCCTGCGGTTATGGAACCCCTACCTGTCCCAGACCTGCTGTTTTCAACTCTTAATGATCGGCTATGAAAAGCCAACTGAGATTTATTCCTGATTATTATTTGACCATGCTTGTCATTTATGAACATTTTGAAAATCTTGGCTCTCTCTAATTTTCTCCTTCTCTCTTTCTTTCTCTCGGAGGACCTGGGCCCTAGGACCATGCATCGGGACTGCCGCCCGTGGTGACTCCTTGCTGTCCCCAGTCCGCCTGGCCTTGCTGCTATTCCAGTTTCAGCTGTTCTGCCTGCGGTTATGGAACCGCCACCTGTCCCAGACCTGTTGTTTTTCAACTCTTAATGATCAGCTATGAAAAGCCAACTGAAAATTATTCATGATTATTATTTGACCATGCTTGTCACTTATGAACATTTTTGAACATCTTGGCATAGTTCTGTTATAATCTCCACCCGGCACAGCCAGAAGAGGACTGGCCACCCCTCATAGCCTGGTTCCTCTCTAGGTTTCTTCCTAGGTTTTGGCCTTTCTAGGGAGTTTTTCCTAGCCACCGTGCTTCTACACCTGCATTCTAGCTGTTTGGGGTTTTAGGCTGGGTTTCTGTACAGCACTTCGAGATATTATCTGATGTACGAAGGGCTATATAAAATAAAATTGATTGATTGATTGAACACACACACACACACACACACACACACACACACACACACAGACACAGACACAGACACAGACACAGACACAGACACAGACACAGACACAGACACAGACACAGACACAGACACAGACACAGACACAGACACAGACACAGACACACACACACACACACACACACACACACACACACTCTCTGGACTGATACAACGATGACTGCGTTCAAGAGCTTGAAATACCTCTGCCCCTGTCCTTCGCCAACCTGATCCGACCCTTCCTTTCACCCTGGAGGTGGATGCCTCCTGGAGTATGAGCAATACTCTCTCAGCGGGTGGGAACACCTCCCAAATCACGTCCCTGGGCCTTCTTCTCCAGGAATTTATCCCCCGCTGAGGAATTATGATGTGGGGAACAGAACTCCTCGCCATCAAGCTGGCCCCCAAGGATTGGTGCCACTGGTTGGAGGGCGCACAACATCCCTCTCTTGTCCTAACAGATCATCGTAAATTGGAATTTATCAGAGGGGCCAAGAGGTTAAACTCCTGACAAGCCCACAGGGCTTTCTTCACACGCTTCCATTTATGCTGTTTACACCCCTTGGGGGGGGGGGGGGGGGGGGGGGGGGGGTTCTTTGTTCTTCCCTGTTTTTCATTTTTGTGGTCTGATTTCACCTGTGATCGTTTCTCACCTGGTCTCATCAGCTTCCTATTTGGTTCAGTTCATTATGCATGGTTGAGGTTATTGTTTGTTTTTGACTGCCTACCTGTGTTTGACCATTACCTGCCTGTGACCATGATTCCTGTCTTAAATAAACATCTGCCGCGCTCTGCACCTGAATCTACACCTTTTTCTCCTGAGTATTCATTACAGCTAGGAAGAAATAACTAACCTGGCAACCACAGTTTAACAACCACAGTAACTAACTAACCTGGCAACCACAGTTTTTTCAGTCTGCGGCTGCTGAGTTGACAGGTTCTGGTGGAAAACAATGGGAAGTGCCCCTTCATCTGTGGATGTGGTGTTCATGGTCGGTGTGTTTTCCCTCTTACTGCGTCCCCTATGGCATCCTATTCCCTATGTAGTGCACTACTTTTAACTAGAGCTCTGTGGGCCCTGATCAAAAGTAGTGCACTACATGGGAAATGGGGTGCAATTTAGGACGTAACCCTCCTCTTTATTGTGGGATCCATCTGTCTAGTCGCCTGCCAGCCTCCTGCTGTTTTTATATATTTTTATATGGTCGTAATAACCTCAGTTTCCCCAACACACAGCTGGACATACACACCGATAGAGACACTTTGCTCTCTCTCACAAACACGTACGCGAAGACAGACACAGAGGCGCGTGCACACACAGCTGTAAACATCCGTGTGGCTCAGTTGGTAGCACCAGGGTTGTGGGTTTGATTCCCACGAGGGGAGCAGTATGAAAATATGAATTGATAAGAGTGTCTGCTAGAAACGACTAATATAACAGACAACGAGTTAATTAGGTGAGGTTTTTAACAAACACTCAGTCTATCAAGGAAGGAGAGGAAACGCTGTTTCCAACCTGTATTTCACCGTGGGATCCATCTTGACGTGTGCATCTCTCCAGCCAGAATGAACATGTAGCACTAAGCCTGAATACTCAGGGAGGTCTGGGGGAAGAAAGACATATCTAATGGAAAGAAGATGCTCCCACATGAATGTATGCCCCCCCCCCCCCCCCCCCAAGATGTATTTTATGTATATTTCTCCAGACCAAATGATCACAGAGACAATGAAACTGTAGAACTTATAGGGAAGTCCGGAGGAGATATAGGGAGGTCTGGGGGAGTTATAGGAGGTCTGGAGGAGACACAGGGAGGTCTGGAAGAGATATAAGGAGGTCTGGAGGAGATATAAGGAGGTCTGGATGGGATATAGGGAGGTCTGGAGGAGATATAGGGAGGTCTGGAAGAGACACAGGTAGGTCTGGAGGAGATATAAGGAGGTCTGGATGAGATATAAGGAGGTCTGGAGGAGATATAGGGAGGTCTGGATGAGATATAGGGAGGTCTGGAGGAGTTATAGGGAGGTCTGGAGGAGTTATAGGGAGGTCTGGAGGAGATATAAGGAGGTCTGGAGGAGATATAAGGAGGTCTGGAGGAGATATAGGGAGGTCTGGATGAGATATAGGGAGGTCTGGAGGAGTTATAGGGAGGTCTGGAGGAGATATAAGGAGGTCTGGAGGAGATATAGGGAGGTCTGGGGGAGATATAGGGAGGTCTGGAGGAGTTATAGGGAGGTCTGGAGGAGATATAGGGAGGTCTGGAGGAGATATAGGGAGGTCTGGAGGAGATATAAGGAGGTCTGGAGGAGATATAGGGAGGTCTGGAGGAGATATAAGGAGGTCTGGAGGAGATATAGGGAGGTCTGGAGGAGATATAGGGAGGTCTGGATGGGATATAGGGAGGTCTGGATGGGATAAAGGGAGGTCTGGAGGAGTTATAGGGAGGTCTGGATGGGATAAAGGGAGGTCAGGAGGAGATATAGGGAGGTCTGGATGGGATATAGGGAGGTCTGGATGAGATATAAGGAGGTCTGGATGAGATATAGGGAGGTCTGGAGGAGATATAAGGAGGTCTGGAGGAGATATAGGGAGGTATGGATGGGATAAAGGGAGGTCTGGATGAGATATAGGGAGGTCTGGAGGAGATATAGGGAGGTCTGGAGGAGATATAGGGAGGTCTAGATGAGATATAGGGAGGTCTGTAGGAGATATAGGGAGGTCTGGAGGAGATATAGGGAGGTCTGGAGGAGATATAGGGAGGTCTGGGGGAGATATAGGGAGGTCTGGGGGAGATATAGGGAGGTCTGTAGGAGATATAGGGAGGTCTGGGGGAGATATAGGGAGGTCTAGATGAGATATAGGGAGGTCTGTAGGAGATATAGGGAGGTCTGGAGGAGATATAGGGAGGTCTTGGATAGTTATAGGGAGGTCTGGGGGAGATATAGGCAGGTGTGGGGGAGAGAAAGTAAAGTCAAAATGATAAATCCCTCAATCTCATTCTGGTTTACTATGTACTTTTAATGCTTTACAGTGCATAGTACTGGAAAGTCCTCTGTAAACTAGAAAACCACCACAGAGGCAACACCAACAGGCCACAGAGAGGTTCCCTAGGAAGGCTATCCTGCCAACTACAACTCCCAGTCTGTCCACATAGACTACAGCCCTTGGCAGCTAATGGGGAAAATCAGGGGAACATTGTGCTTCATTACGAACCTAGTAAATGTTTATGTTGTGGTACCTGAAAGGTAGATTAATGGACTGATTTGGGTTCTCCCTACAGCTATACCCTCTAGTAGCCCCCCCCCCCCCCCCCCCCCCCCCCCCCCTAGGGAATAGTTGGTCCATTCCTCCAGTGTTGTTGGCATTGGGAAGCCTTAACCACTGGGCCAGTGCAGAACTTCTCTCTGCATGTGGTAAATGTACGGTAAACCTTCCATAGTGACTGACAAACTGTCAAGCAAAACAGTGCAGGTCTGCTCAGCCACTTTCAAATGTGTATTTCGTTGACTAAAAGTCTCTTTATACTAACCATAAAAGCACAGATGTATCCATTATATAGACCTACCATTCCCATAACCAGAGTTTAAAATGCAGCTTAATGAACGTGGCGTTACTACAGAGCAATACACGTGTTTCACTATAAGAATACATTGAATTACATACGTAAAATTACAAGTAAAAAGTCTCGTACATTAATTTAATTCATTTTGCAATTAAGGTAACTTTCTGTGTGTTCCATGATTTTCCATTACCTTCAACATTCTATCTACAGTCTGGAACCCATAGAATTAGAATTATGGAACCCCGTGTCTGACGTTCTGGAATGTCTCGCTGACTTCATTCTCCCTGCATCCCACCACCTCTACTCTATTACAATATAAAGAGGTATTTTAACAAGAATACGTTCCTATATTGTCCTGGCAATGGCTTTTTGGGGTTCCCAGTCGTTATGGCACCATTCACACATGTTTGACCAGTCCTCGTTTCACCCCCCTGACCCTAAAAATGCTGTTACTAAAAATGTAAATGTATCAGAGTACAGTGAAAATCAGACCATACCCGATGAGAGGGAAAACTAAAACGCTACAGCGTGGTCATTCTCAGGTTTAGTGCGTAAATACGACAGGGCATCTCTGTTCAACGGTAAGCAGAATACATCATATAAAGAAAGAAACCCATCCGAGCTGAATTCAACCTGTTCTGCTCTCTAAATTAAATGTCTTGGCTGCACATTGAAGATATCTCCGGTACCACAAAGGGGAAGACAGACACGGCCTTTAATATGATGCCGATATATCTGGTGTGTATCTGAAGAGGATGGGAAAAGCCTGGCTTGGCTTATCTAGGAACGTCAGTTATTTCCTTTGGTCTGAATCCCTCAGGAGCAGGAAGGAATACTGACAGAGACATCTTCCCTCTGAAACTTCCTGCTGGAATATGAAATGGAGAGGAACCTCCGAGGACCTCTTTGCAAGTTTTGTTGTTGACGCTCTTTCAGTGTAAACAATGTCTAAGCGACCATCAAGACTGTGGCGACAGTGTGGCATATTTACTAACATTAGGATTTATAAAGTGGCACAGTTGTATCCCGTCTCTTAACCTACTGAACTTAGAGATGGTGTGTGGTATTACAGCATGTAGCATGCCATGTCAACGTTGAAGTATCATTTACTGATTAGTATAAAGTTGAACAATTACAAATAAAATAATTATCTTGAAAGGGTTGTTAAATTGTTGTTATAAAAACCACTGTAAACACCTCTAAACCAGGCTTTTCACTTCCTCTTCAGATAAACATCTCCATGACACATAAATAAAGGCCATGTCCATTATTAAAGGGATACTTTGGAATTTCTGGCAATTGTGGCCATTTTATCTACTTCCCCAGAGTCAGACGCCATATAGTTAGAGCTAGCAGGTACTCATAGACTTCCAGGCATTGCGCTAACGCTAGTTAGCATTGGCTCGCTAAACTACCTCTAACTATCGCCATACTGGACAGAGAGACATAAAAATGGTATCCGCAAGTTAATCTGACTCTGGGGAAGTAATTAAAGGTGCCTCAATGCCAAAATCCCAAAGTATCCCTTTAAGTGTTTTATATACATCCTAAACCAAAGACACAAACACTGTTTCCTTAACCAGAGATTTGACCCCTTTTTTGTTGAGACTACAAAGTGCAATGCCAGAGACATGAAAAGGAAATGTTCACAATGCTTTGCTTTACTTTGGAATACGGCCACACAATCCTGGTCCCGTGTAGATGAAACAACAGCCAGACAGTTTGTTTGTATGTCGGAAGGACGGGGTAATTTTCATACCACCAGACTCCCTGTAAACAATGTGGTGCTGGTGGTGGTGGTGGGAACATAACGACACGGACAGGAAAAAAGTGTTTAGGAGAAAAGTGAACTGTTGTGGTTGGTCAGATAAAACTGTGTTTTAGTAACAGGGTTTTTAGTAACAGGGTTTTTAGTAACAGGGTTTTTAGTAACAGGTTTTTAGTAACAGGTTTTTTAGTAACAGGTTTTTAGTAACAGGTTTTTTAGTAACAGGGTTTTTAGTAACAGGGTTTTTAGTAACAGGTTTTTAGTAACAGGTTTTTAGTAACAGGGTTTTTAGTAACAGGTTTTTAGTAACAGGGTTTTTAGTAACAGGGTTTTTAGTAACAGGTTTTTAGTAACAGGTTTTTAGTAACAGGTTTTTAGTAACAGGTTTCTAGACCTTCTACGGATCGCCGCCATATAGACACGATTTGAAAAAAGTAGCTGTTTTGTTCATAACCACCAAAATAAACGCAAACTGTTGTGGGTGGTTGGATGTCTTGAAACCTAGTAACGGTCTCCTTAATGCATGGTTAACAATTAACCCAACTATTTTAAAAAGGTAAAGTATTGTTTTGTTCTAAATATGTGGCTGATAGATACTGGCAACTGCTAGCCTTTACCAAGTAGTTGTAAATCTCTACATTATTAAAGACATTAGTGGTACAGTTTTCTTTCAATTGCTAACACACTAAAATGACATGCACAGCACAATTATTTAAACTGACACACAGAGAGCAAAACCACTTCTCAAGTCTCCAAAAATCTAAACACATTTTCTGCTTTACACACATTTTGCAATTCAAAATGGCACTTTTTAATGCACTGCACACGGTTCTCTGCATAAGACACAACAGTATGACATAAAGTCACATGTTTGCCATTTCAAAACACTGCCATTCAAAATGACACTACATGAGCTAATTGGCCAATACATGTGCCACCTGGTCAAACACCTCAATGGTTAATTGTTACCACTTCAATCAGGAAGTAAGCACTATGAAAAGACCACAGGTGAGCACCTTTTGTTTTACAACAACAATGGAAGCCGTTGCAGCGAGAGGAAGAGTGAGGGTGAGAATGAGAGGGGGGAGAGTGAGAGGTAGGGGAGGGTGAGAATGAGAGGGGGAGGAAGAGTGAGAGGTAGGGGTAGAGCTGGTAGAGGAGTTTATGACCAAAGAAGACAACAACTTTCAAATGAAATCAGAGCAACCTTTGTTGATCATGTCATCAACCATGGGCTGACAATGAGAGAGGCTGGACAGAGAGTAAAGGCCCAACCTTAGTTGATCATGTCATCAACCATGGGCTGACAATGCGAGAGGCTGGACAGAGAGTGCGTCCCAACCTTAGTTGATCATGTCATCAACCATGGGCTGACAATGCGAGAGGCCGTTTGAGCCGTTTTACTGTCGCCTGTGTCATCCGGCATTTAGACTGGAGTACAGGTATGTAACCAAAATGTCTTTCACACTATCTAGTACACCCCATGTCATAGTGTATCAGTTGGGTGACACCTGTTTACTTCATGAATGGCTGATGTCATACACTAACTGCACAAATTTCCTGTAGAATTTACTCTACTGTGGGGGAAATATCTTTAGGCTGCATTGTCCAAGCCCTATATTTTTGTTTTTTAGTTTTTCTAAAGGACTGAGAGACGCAACCATGGTGGAGGAAGGGGCCAAATGTTCCCCCGGGTACAGGAAGCTGCCATTGTAAACTTGGTTTTGGATAATAATGAAAACAGATTACGATAAATTCAAAGCCACATCATCCAAGACAACACCATATTCAACAACATTCAACGAGTCAGTCTGTCCACATTGGCTCGCATTCTCAAGCGAAACCAAATCAGAATGAAACAACTTTATAAGGTGCCGTTTGAGAGAAACTCTCAAAGAAACAAAAGGGTCAGACGACCATATGTGGATGTAAGTACAATACTGACTGCAGTACACTACACACAACATTGTTTCACAGTGTACTGGATAACACCATATTGACTGCTTTTGTTCTTTGTTTTCAGGGAGTACTGGAAAAGGATGCTCATGCAATCCCACATGAGTTCCTCTGTATAGATGAGGCTGGGTTCAACCTAGCAAAGACCAGAAGAAGTGGGAGAAACGTCATTGGCCACAGAGCCATTCTAGATGTTCCTGGCCAACGTGGTGGGAACATCACAATGTGCGCTGCCATCTCCAATACGCATGGTGTCCTCCACCGTCATGCCAACCTTGGACCACACAACACAGCCCATATTCTCACATGTCTGGACAGACTCCACAACATTCTCATACCGCCAGAGCGTATGAATGATGCAGACCATCAAAGAACCCGGTACGTTGTAGCATGGGACAACGTGAGCTTTCATCGTGCAGCCCCAGTCCAAAACTAGTTTCCTGACGCCCACCATTTCTCGTGCATTACCTCCCACCATACTCACCCTTTCTGAACCCCATAGAAGAGTTATTTTCGGCGGTGGAAGGTATACGACCGGGAGCCCTTTGTGCGCATGCCTCTCGTGCAGGCTATGGAAGAGGCATGTGATGAGATTGATGTGGGTGCGATTCAGGGATGGATAAGGCACTCAAGGCGCTTCTTCCCTCGATGTCTGGCAATGGAAGATATTGCCTGTGATGTGGACGAGGCGTTGTGACCAGACCCAGCTGTGATGTGGACGAGGCGCTGTAACCAGACCCAGCTGTGATGTGGACGAGGCGTTGTGGCCAGACCCAGCTGTTGCCTGTGATGTGAACGAGGCGTTGTGGCCAGACCCAGCTGTGATGTGGACGAGGCGTTGTGGCCAGACCCAGCTGTGATGTGGACGAGGCGTTGTGACCAGACCCAGCTGTGATGTGGACGAGGCGTTGTGACCAGACCCAGCTGTGGCCTGTGATGTGGACGAGGCGTTGTGGCCAGACCCAGCTGTGATGTGGACGAGGCGTTGTGGCCAGACCCAGCTGTGGCCTGTGATGTGGACGAGGCGTTGTGGCCAGACCCAGCTGTGATGTGGACGAGGCGTTGTGGCCAGACCCAGCTGTGGCCTGTGATGTGGACGAGGCGTTGTGACCAGACCCAGCTGTGATGTGGACGAGGCGTTGTGGCCAGACCCAGCTGTGGCCTGTGATGTGGACGAGGCGTTGTGGCCAGACCCAGCTGTGATGTGGACGAGGCGTTGTGGCCAGACCCAGCTGTGATGTGGACGAGGCGTTGTGGCCAGACCCAGCTGTGGCCTGTGATGTGGACGAGGCGTTGTGGCCAGACCCAGCTGTGATGTGGACGAGGCGTTGTGGCCAGACCCAGCTGTGATGTGGACGAGGCGTTGTGACCAGACCCAGCTGTGATGTGGACGAGGCGTTGTGACCAGACCCAGCTGTGGCCTGTGATGTGGACGAGGCGTTGTGGCCAGACCCAGCTGTGGCCTGTGATGTGGACGAGGCGTTGTGGCCAGACCCAGCTGTGGCCTGTGATGTGGACGAGGCGTTGTGACCAGACCCAGCTGTGGCCTGTGATGTGGACGAGGCGTTGTGGCCAGACCCAGCTGTGATGTGGACGAGGCGTTGTGACCAGACCCAGCTGTGATGTGGACGAGGCGTTGTGACCAGACCCAGCTGTGATGTGGACGAGGCGTTGTGGCCAGACCCAGCTGTGATGTGGACGAGGCGTTGTGGCCAGACCCAGCTGTGATGTGGGCGAGGCGTTGTGGCCAGACCCAGCTGTGAGACGAGGCGTTGTGGCCAGACCCAGCTGTGATGTGGACGAGGCGTTGTGGCCAGACCCAGCTGTGGCCTGTGATGTGGACGAGGCGTTGTGGCCAGACCCATGTGGCCTGTGATGTGGACGAGGCGTTGTGACCAGACCCAGCTGTGATGTGGACGAGGCGTCGTGGCCAGACCCAGCTGTGATGTGGACGAGGCGTCGTGACCAGACCCAGCTGTGATGTGGACGAGGCGTTGTGGCCAGACCCAGCTGTGATGTGGACGAGGCGTTGTGGCCAGACCCAGCTGTGATGTGGACGAGGCGTCGTGGCCAGACCCAGCTGTGATGTGGACGAGGCGTTGTGGCCAGACCCAGCTGTGATGTGGACGAGGCGTCGTGGCCAGACCCAGCTGTGATGTGGACGAGGCGTTGTGGCCAGACCCAGCTGTGATGTGGACGAGGCGTTGTGGCCAGACCCAGCTGTGATGTGGACGAGGCGTTGTGGCCAGACCCAGCTGTGGCCTGTGATTTGGACGAGGCGTTGTGGCCAGACCCAGCTGTGAGACGTGGCGTTGTGGCCAGACCCAGCTGTGATGTGGACGAGGCGTTGTGGCCAGACCCAGCTGTGATGTGGACGAGGCGTTGTGGCCAGACCCAGCTGTGATGTGGACGAGGCGTTGTGGCCAGACCCAGCTGTGAGACGAGGCGTCGTGGCCAGACCCAGCTGTGATGTGGACGAGGCGTTGTGGCCAGACCCAGCTGTGAGACGAGGCGTTGTGGCCAGACCCAGCTGTGAGACGAGGCGTTGTGGCCAGACCCAGCTGTGAGACGAGGCGTTGTGGCCAGACCCAGCTGTGAGACGAGGCGTTGTGGCCAGACCCAGCTGTGATGTGGACGAGGCGTTGTGGCCAGACCCAGCTGTGAGACGAGGCGTTGTGGCCAGACCCAGATCACAGCAGACGCTGCCTAATTATTTTATTTTCTCTGCAATTTTCTTTTTCAGTTTACAGGTTTTTTGTGAGCATATTTTTGTTCAGTCCAATGTAAATATATCTGCTGTGCATATGTCGCACTGACTTGTTTGGTGAAAAATAAAACATGTAATGTTTCAACAGCATGTGTGTGTATCTGCAAATATTTCTGTGCATCTGAAGAATTTTCTACAATTTGAACAATTTTAGTATTATGGCAAAGCATACTAAAGATGAGAGTGCATTTCATTATGCCCAACAGTGTGTAGTTGGTAAGACAAAAATCTGGTAATATGAATGAAGTGTGTGCCATTTCGTGCAAACATTTGATTTTGATAATGCTATGTGTAGTTTTGGTTGCAGTGCTTCATTTTGCAGGATATATGAGGTATTTTGCAGTTTGGGTGTGTGGTTTTGTGAATTGTGTTAAGTATTTTGATAAAATCAGCCTAGTTTGCAAAATTGTGTTTTAGCAATTGGAAAAAACTGTAAGGTACTTCTGCTCTTCTCCTCTCTTGGCCTGCACATAGGCGGAAATCCCAGGGGGGACGGGGGGGACACGACCCCCCCATCCTGGGGAAAATATGATTTGTCCCCCCCAATATATCACTGTAAACATAACTATGTAATTTCAATAATATTAATAATACGCAATGAAAGCACTTGTGCTGATTATAGACACTTAATAGCGCGTTTTTAAATTTCACAAGATTGCGACCCCCCCGCCCTTTGCCTCACAATGGTTTGATCCACTGCCAGTTCTTTAGCTGGCAAGGTAATAGAGGGCTCGTATCTACTGTCCGAAAGGCACATGTACGTAACTGACGTGAGGTAATCCAGTCAATCGCGCTTTAGCAATGTATATATTTTTTTCATGTTGCAGGGTTCACACACTAGCTGAATTTGCAGAGCTAGCGCGCAAACTAAAGCAAACATTAACTATCAAGCTAGCTAGTACCTATTCCATTTATGTGGCGTCGTCAAAGATGGAATATTTGCTATCGTCAGTTTATTCCAAGATTAGCATGCGGCTGTTCAAAGTCCCTGTGATAAGGTTAGCGATAAACTGAAGTCCAAACTGAACAGAACTACACTCTCTTATACCATTGTCTTAAATATATTTAATGGTCTCGTTGCAAAAGCTAAATTGTCGCTAGTGAATTTTTTTTTTTTTTCACCTTTAACCAGGTAGCAAAGATTATAGCAAACACCACAGAAACGGAATTGGTGCTCGCTAGCTTTGCAAATTCAGCTATTGTTGGAAGCCTGCCAATATGAAACAAACTATGTTAAAATTTCAAAACGTTGCAGCATGTGTTGTGTAAATGTGTGTGTGCAGCTAGACCGGTCAGCCAGCCAGCCAGGTAGAAAAATGTCAGAAAAAAGTAAAAAGACGGACATCAGAGTATTTTTCAGTACACCAAAACGCAAAGTAAGAACTCTAGTAGCCTAATATCTCAAAGACCAGTTGATAAAATGTTCATAAGAAAGAAGTGAAATGCTAATGGAAATATTTCACAATGATGTCATTAGGCAGAGCAGGCAACAGATGGCACACAGACAGCAGAGCTGGGGACAGATATGCAGGGACAGACTGGCAGAGACAGGGAGTCTCAGGTAAGTTTGTTGAGTCTTTGTTTGGCAACATTATGAAAGGTTCTCAATTTTTTTGATTTGTAAAATAGGGACATAATTGGAAAATGCCATGAATACCCCCACTCAACTCAAACTGGTGACTAAACTAAGATTTGTTTACGGCAATGGTATTGCTGTTGTGATTAATTGTGTAGTTTTGGGTACCGGTAGTTAGGAGTACAGCAAACACCTTATTTCTTTTCTAGGAGACAGACTGTGAGTCAGTGAGGGTAGTGAAAGGGAAAGAGCCAAGGAGAGAGACTTCAGAGGACAGTGTCACAGCCACGGCAGGACCAGGTGTCACCCTTGTTGCCAGCAGCACCAGTATTTTTTTATTTATTTTTATTTTACCGTTATTTTACCAGGTAAGTTGACTGAGAACACGTTCTCATTTGCAGCAACGACCTGGGGAATAGTTACAGGGGAGAGGAGGGGGATGAATGAGCCAATTGTAAACTGGGGATTATTAGGTGACCATGATGGTTTGAGGGCCAGATTGGGAATTTAGCCAGGACACCGGGGTTAACACCCCTACTCTTACGATAAGTGCCATGGGATCTTTAATGACCTCAGAGAGTCAGGACACCCGTTTAACGTCCCATCCGAAAGACGGCACCCTACACAGGGCAGTGTCCCCAATCACTGCCCCGGGGCATTGGGATATTTTTTAGACCAGAGGAAAGAGTGCCTCCTACTGGCCCTCCAACACCACTTCCAGCAGCATCTGGTCTCCCATCCAGGGTCTGACCAGGACCAACCCTGCTTAGCTTCAGAAGCAAGCCAGTAGTGGTATGCAGGGTGGTATGCTGCTGGCACCTAGGGGACAGTGGCACAGCATCGTCCAGTTACCTCAGTGATGACACAAAACCATATCAGCCACACCCACAATTTATAGAACCGCAAACTCTTGCAAACGTTTCAAGAGAGAGGAACACTGCACTGATAAGGAACATTGCTATAACTATTATTATTAGTAGTATTATAATGATTTAAACAAGTTGGGACAACCCTTCAGTTAACTACTGTACCTAACAATTATCCAGTAGTAGTGATTATGGTCCCTCAATATACATTTAACATATTACAACATAGTCTATGTGTTACAGCACTACTTTTGGTGTCCCCCTCAGGAATTGCTCCTGAGAAAATTTAATGTAATTGTCCCCTCCAAGGTTGATATCAGATTTTCACCCCTGGGCCTGCAGTCTCTCTATCTGCTTCTCATAATTCAATTCAAATGGTTTTATTGGCACGGGAAACATATGTTTACATTGCCAAAGCAAGTGAAATAGATCATAAACAAAGGTGAAATAAACAATACAAAAAATTAACAGTAAACATTTCAAAATAATAAATACATTTCTAAAGTCAAATTATGTACAAATAGTTTAAGAGCAAAAGGTAAAATATATAAACATAAATATGGGTTGTAATTACAATGGTGTTTGTTCTTCACTGGTTGCCCTTTTCTTGTGGCAACAGGTCACAAATCTTGCTGCTGTGATGGCACACTGTGGAATTTCACCCAGTAGATATGGGAGTTTATCAAAATTGGATTTTATTTAGAATTTTTTGTGGGTCTGTGTAATCTGAGGGAAGTACGTGTCTCTAATATGGTCATACATTTGGCAGGAGGTTAGGAAGTACAGCTCAGTTTCCACCTCATTTTGTGGGCAGTGTGCACATAGCCTGTCTTCTCTTGAGAGCCAGGTCTGCCTACTGTGGCCTTTCTCAATAGCAAAGCTATGCTCACTGAGTCTGTACATAGTCTAATATTTTCTTACGGTTGGGTCAGTCACAGTGGTCAGGTATTCTGCCACTGTGTACTCTCTCTTTAGAACCAAATAGCATTCTAGTTTGCTCTGTGTTTTTGTAAATTATTTCCAATGTGTCAAGTAATTATCTTTTTGTTTTCTCATGATTTGGTTGGGTCTAATTGTGTTGCTGACCTGGGGCTCTGTGGGGTCTGTGTGTGTTTGTGAACAGAGCCCCAGGAACAGCTTGCTTAGGGGACTCTTCTCTAGGTTAATTTTTCTGTAGGTGATGGCTTTGTTATAGAAGGTTTGGAAATCACTTCCTTTTAGGTGGTTGTAAAATGTATCGGCTCTTTTCTGGATATTGAGAATTAGCAGGTATCGGCGTAATTCTGCTCTCTACGCGTTATTTGGTGTTTTACGTCGTACGCGGAGGATATTTTTGCAGAATTCTGGATGCAGTCTCAATTTTGTGTTTACCGTGGGATATGCGTCAACAGCAGTTATTGGGGTCAAATTTGTCTTCACTTTTGTGGATTGGGGTGATCAGACCTTGGTTCCAAAGCTAAGGATGATGTTAAAGAGTTTAAGTATAGCCAATTGGATCTCGTGGTCTGTATATTTTATCATTTCATTTGGAATACCATCAACACCACAGGCCTTTTTGGGTTGTAGGGTTTGTATTTTGTCCTGTAGTTCATTCAATGTAATTGGAGAATCCAGTGGGTTCTGGTCGTCTTTAATAATTGATTTGTATTGGAGAAGTGGTTTTATCTCCGTTGTGGATAGATAACACTTCGTGTTGTTGTTTGTCTTTCTCTCTCTCTCGCTCTATCTCTCTCTCTCTGTCTCTGTCTGCCGCTCTCTCTCCCTGTCTCTCTCTCTGTCTGCCTCTCTCTATCTCCCTGTCTCTCTCTGTCTGCCTGCCTGTCTCTCTCTCTCTCTCTCTCTCTCTCTCTCTCTCTCTCTCTCTCTCTCTCTCTCTCTCTCTCTCTCTCTCTCTCTCTCTCTCTCTACTCTCTCTCTCTGTCTGCCTCTCTCTCTATCTCTGTCTCTGTCTGCTGCTCTCTCTCTCCCTGTCTCCCTCTGTCTCTTTCTGTCTGCTTCTCTCTCTCTGTATCTCTCTCTATCTCTGTCTGCCGCTCTCTCTCCCTGTCTCTCTCTCTCTCTCCCTCTCTCTATGTCTCTCTCTCTGCCCCTCTCTGTCTCCCTGTCTCTCTCTCTCTCGGTCTCTCTCTGCCTCTCTCTCTGCCTCTCTCTCTGCCGCTCTCTCTCTGCCTCTCTCTCTGCATCTCTCTCTGCCTCGCTCTTTGCCTCGCTCTCTCCTTGTCTCGCTTGGTCTCTCTCTCTCTCTCTCTGTTTCTCTCTCCGCTTCGCTTTCTTCGGCCCTCTCTGCCTCTATTTCTCTCTCCCTGTCTCTCTCTCTGTCTCTCTTTCTCTGTCTTGCTTTCTCCATCTCACTTTCTCAGGCTCTCTCTCTCTCTCTTTCTCCCTCTGTCTCTCTAGCTCTCTGTGTCTCTCTGTCTCTCTCTTCCCGCAATGGGTTTCTTCACATTCTGAGTGAGAGAGTGTCAGAAGGGTGAGTGAGAGAGTGTCAGAAGGGTGAGTGAGAGAGTGTCAGAAGGGTGAGTAAGAGAGTGTCAGAAGGGTGAGTGAGAGAGTGTCAGAAGGGTGAGTAAGAGAGTGTCAGAAGGGTGAGTGAGAGAGTGTCAGAAGGGTGAGTGAGAGAGTGTCAGAAGGGTGAGTGAGAGAGTGTCAGAAGGGTGAGTGAGAGAGTGTCAGAAGGGTGAGTGAGAGAGTGTCAGAAGGGTGAGTGAGAGAGTGTCAGAAGGGTGAGTGAGAGAGTGTCAGAAGGGTGAGTGAGAGAGTGTCAGAAGGGTGAGTGAGAGAGTGTCAGAAGGGTGAGTGAGAGAGTGTCAGAAGGGTGAGTGAGAGAGTGTCAGAAGGGTGAGTGAGAGAGTGTCAGAAGGGTGAGTGAGAGAGTGTCAGAAGGGTGAGAGGAAGGATTGAATGAATTTTGACAAGTCATTGATCGCACATACTAGGCCAACATCTTTTAGCTGTTGACTCTCTAAACCTCTCTACTGACAGAGAGAAGTTGGGTCTTGTCATGTGCAAGTGAGGGACTAGCGGTACTCACGTGTTGTGGAAAATATTCACAACCAAAGAAACTTAGACAAACTTAGCAAGATCAGAGGAGCACGCATAGAGAAGGATCTGCAGGCCGCAAAACGTGCAATATTAGAGTACCATAAGTAAAATGACAACCCTATTTATTTTTCCTCCATAAATGGACACCGTGCCATGTCACTGTGAGTCGTCTTACACTTTGACAGGGATGGGAACTAACGCAGCGTAGTCATGGTGACAACCACAAGGCGTATATCTTACTGTCACAGAAACCACCACAGCAGACGTGATATCAGGCACGCCAGCAGTGTTACTTTTGAATATCCTTTCTTCACACAGCAAGCATGTCATTTATCATCTGCTATATGTCAGTCAGTCTTGACGTCTTGTTAGAAAACCACATAAATATGGCTTGGTGTTTTATCCACTTTTTCAGTATGCAAAAATCTTCTAATTCTGTTTAATATCCCGACAAAGTTGCGGTATTGGGTAGTAAGCAATATTTTCTATGTGGTTATTAGGCTTCAGAGTGCACTTTTAAAGTAAACAACTTGGTTGGCCAAGATGAGCGCACCTCCCTCCCTCTGCTGGGAGGGAGGGAGGGAGGGAGGGAGGGAGGGAGGGAGGGAGGGAGGGAGGGAGGGAGGGAGGGAAAAAAATAGAACAATAAAATAGAACAATAAAATAGAACAAACAAAAGGAGAAGAAAAAAAAAAGAGAAAAATATTTTTTTTAAAGGAAAAGATATTTCAATAAAATGAGAGGAATAAAAGTGGGAAAAAAAGAAAAAGAAGAAACAAAAATTAAAAAAGAAAAAAGAAAAAGGAAAGAATAAACAAAGAAAGGAGACGCAGCTAACATCAAACGTTCCAACAACTTTAGAGAACGTTCCCTTAAAAGTCTCATTTGGTCATTAACTAACGTTTTTATAGGAATGTTCCCGTGATGTGGAAGGAATATTTCCAGACCATCCCCATAATGTCAAATAGAACTTACCCAGATTGTGGTTACCATGTTCTCAGAATATAAGATGTTAATGTTTTAGATACGTTTCATGTTAACGTTGCAAGAACATTCATGTGTTAAGTTTTCAAAGGGTTTGGAGAATATTCCATCAATGTCCCAACAAACATAAACAGAACATGGTTGCCATGTTCTCAGAAGATAAAATATTAATGTTCAAAATCAAATCAAATGTTATTTATTATTTTTCGCTTCGTAAACAACAGGTGTAGACTAACAGTGAATTGCTTCGTAAACAACAAGTGTAGACTAACAGTGAAATGCTTCGTAAACAACAGGTGTAGACTAACAGTGAATTGCTTCGTAAACAACAGGGGTAGACTAACAGTCACTAATTCACAGTGAAATGCTTCGTAAACAACAGGTGTAGACTAACAGTCACTAATTAACAGTGAAATTCTTCGTAAACAACAGGTTTAGACTAACAGTGAAATGCTTCGTAAACAACAGGGGTAGACTAACAGTGAAACGCTTACTCTCAAGCTTCAAGATGGCGCCGACAGAGATGGTCACCTCACCTCGAGTCCTTAGGAAACTATGCAGTATTTAGTTTTTTTATGTATTATTTCTTACATTGTTACCCCAGGAAATCTTAAGTCTTATTACATACAGCCAGGAAGAACTATTGGCTATAAGAGCGACGTCAATTTACCAACATGATGACCAGGAACATGACTTTCCCGAAGTGTGTCCTCTGTTCGGACCACCACCCAGGACTATGGATCTAATCCCAGAAGCCGACCCAAGACAACAGAAGGGGCAGACGGAGCGACCTCCTGGTCAGGCTCCGTAGACGTGCACATCACCCACCACTCCAGAGCATATTACTCGCCAATGTCCAGTCTCTTGACAACAAGGTAGATGAAATTCGAGCAAGGGTTGCCTTCCAGAGAGACATCAGAGATTGTAACATTCTCTGTTTCACGGAAACATGGCTCTCTCGGGATATGTTGTCAGAATCGGTTCAGCCACCGGGCTTCTCCCTGCATCACGCCGACAGAGATAAACACCTCTCTGGGAAGAGGAAGGGCGTATGCTTCATGATTAACAACTCATGGTGTAATCATAACAACATACAGGAAGTCAAGTCCTTCTGCTCACCTGACCTAGAATTCCTTACAATCAAATGCCGGCCATATTACCTTCCAAGAGAATATTCATCAGTTATAGTCACAGCTGTGTACATTCCCCCTCAAGCAGACACCAAGATGGCCCTAAAGTAACTTCACTGCACTCTATGTAAACTGGAAACCATATATCCTGAGGCTGCATTTATTGTAGCTGTGGATTTTAACAAAGCAAATTTGAGAACAAGGCTAACTAAATTCTATTAACGTATTGATTGCACTATGCGGGGGGGGGGGGGGTAATACACTCGACCACTGCTACTCTAACTTCCGCGATGCATACAAAGCCCTCCACCGCCCTCCCTTTGGCAAATCTGGCCACGACGCCATCTTGCTCCTACCGTCTTATAGGCAGAAACTCAAACAGGATGTACCAGTGACCAGAACCATTCAACGCTGGTCTGACCAATCGGAATCCACGATTCAAGATTGTTTTAATCATGCGGGCAGGGATATGTTCCAGTCAGCCTCAGAGAATAACATCGACCTATACGCTGACTCGGTGAGTGAATTTATAAGGAATTGCATTAGAGATGTTGTACTCACTGGGACTATTAAAACCTTCCCTAACCAGAAACCGTGGATGAATGGCGGCATTCGCACATAACTGAAAGCGAAACCACCGCATTTAACCATGGAAAGAGGTCTGGGAATATAACTGAATATAAACAGTGTAGTTATTCCCTCCAAGGCCATCAAACAAGTGAAATACCAGTACAGGGACAAGGTGGAGTTGCAATTCAACGGCTCAGACACAAGACGTATGTGGCAGGGTCTACAGAAAATCACGGACTACAAAAGAAAATCAGCCACGTCCCGGACACCGACGTCACACTTCCAGACAAACTAAACACCTTCTTTGCCTGCTTTTGAGGATAATACAGTGCCACCGTCTTGGCCCGCTAACAAGAACTGCGCCCCCCCCCCCCCTTCTCCTTCTCCGTGGCTGACGTGAGTAAAACATTTAAATGTATTAAACCTCGCACGGCTGCTGGCCCAGATGGCATCCGTAGCCGCGTCCTCAGAGCTTGCGCAGACCAGCTGGCGGGTGTGTTTATGGACATATTAAATCGCTACCTATCCCAGTCTGCTGTCCCCACATGCTTCAAGATGGCCACCATTGTTCCTGTACTCACTTCTGTCATCATGAAGTGCTTTGAGAGACTAGTCAAGGATCATATCACCTCCACCTTACCGGCCACCCTAGACCCACTTCAGTTTGCATACCACCATAACAGGTCCACAGACGATGCAATTGCCATCACAATGCACACTGCCCTATCCCATCTGGACAAAAGGAATAGCTATGTACGAATGTTGTTCATTGCCTACAGCTCAGCATTCAACACCATAGTACCCTCCAAGCTCATAATCAAGCTGGAGGCCCTGGGCCTCAACCCCGCCCTGTGCAATTGGGTCCTGGACTTCCTGACAGGCCGCCCCCAGGTGGTGAAGGTAGGAAACAACATCTCCATCTCGCTGACCCTCAACACTGGGGCCCCACAAGGGTGCATGCTCAGCCCCCTCCTGTACTCCCTGTTCAACCACGACTGCATGGCCATACACTCCTCCAACTCAGTCATCAAGTTTGTAGACGACACAACAGTAGTAGTAGTAGCATACTGTCGGGCTGTATCACAGCCTGGTATGGCAACTGCTCCGCCCTCAACCGCAAGGCTCTCCAAAGGGTGGTGTGGTCTGCACAACGCATCACCGGGGGCAAAATGCCTGCACTCCAGGACACCTAAAGCACCCGATGTCACAGGAAGGCCAAAAAGATCATCAAGGACAACAACCACCCGAGCCACTGCCTGTTCACTCCGCTATCATCCAGAAGACGAGGTCAGTACAGGTGCATCAAAGCTGGGACCGAGAGACTGAAGAACAGTTTCTATCTCAAGGCCATCAGACTGCTAAACAGCAATCACTAACTCAGAGAGGCTGCTGCCTACATGGAGACCCAATCACTGGCCACTTTAACAATTGGATCACTAGTCATATGCAGTTGGTCCCCCCTTTGCTGCTATAACAGCCTCCGCTCTTTTGGGAAGGCTTTACACTAGATGTTGGAACATTGCTGTGGTGACTTGCTTCTATTCAGTCACAAGAGCATTAGTGAAATAGGGCACGAATGTTGGGCGATTAGGCCTGGCTCGCAGTCGCGTTCCAATTCATCCCAAAGGTGTTCGGTGAGGTTGAGGTCAGGGCTCTGTGCAGGCCAGTCAAGTTCTTTCACACCAATCTAGACAAACCATTTCTGTATGGACCTCGCTTTGTGCAAGGGGGCATTGTCATGCTGAAACTGAAAAGGGCCTTCCCCAAAAGGCCCTTTTGGGGAAGCACAGAATCATCTAGAATGTCCTTGTATGCTGTTGTTGTCACGCCCTGGCCTTAGTATTCTTTGTTTTCTTTATTATTTTAGTTAGGTCAGGGTGTGACATGGGGAATGTTTGTGTTTTGTCGGTTTTGGGTGATTATATGGTAAAGGGGGTGTTGGGTGTAGTGTATGGGTTTGTGTTGAGTGCATGTGTCTAGCTGTGTCTATGTTGGTTTAGTTGTCTAGGAGAGTCTATGGTTGCCTGAATGAGTTCCCAATTAGAGACAGCTGATTTCTGTTGTCTCTGATTGGGAGCTATATTTAGGGTAGCCATAGGCTTTCATTTGATGTGGGTAATTGTCTATGTTATACGTTTGTAGCATGTATGTGCACTTCGTTCATAGCTTCACGGTCGTTTGTTTGTTTTGTTAGTTTTGTAAGAGTGTTTTTGTTTTCGGTTCTCCTTCTTCTTAATAAAGAGAAGATGGCTTATTTTCCTACTGCTGCATTTTGGTCCGTCAATCCTCCACACGATCGTGACAGTTGTGTTAACATTTCCCCTCACTGAAACTAAGGGGCCTAGCCCGAACCATAAAAAAAACAGCCCCAGACAATTATTCCTCCTCCACCAAACTTTACAGTTTGAACTATGCATTCACACAGGTAGCATCCCCCTGGAATCTTCCAAACCCATATTTGTGTGTCAGACTGCCAGATGGTGAAGCGTGAATCATCACTCCAGAGTTTCCTCTGCTCCAGAGTCAAATGGCGGCGAGCTTTACACCACTCCAGCCAATGCTTGGCATTGCGCATGGTGATCTTAGGCTTGTGTATGGCTGCTCAGCCATGGAAACCCATTTCATGAAGCTCCCGAGGAACAGTTCTGATGCTGACGTTTCTTCCAAAGGCTGTTTGGAACTTGGTAGTGGCTGTTGCAACCGATGACAGATAATTTTTATGCTCTTCAGCACTCAATGGTCCCGTTCTGTGAGCTTGTGTGGCCTACCACTTCACGGCTGAGCCATTGTTGCTCCTAGACGTTTCCACTTCACAATAACAGCACTTACAGTTGACCGGGGAAGCTCTAGCAGAAATTTTACAAACTGACTTGTTGGAAAGGTGGCATCCTGTCAGGTATTTTAATTGTCTGTATTGTCTACAAGTTAAATGTTTGTAAAGTCTCCATTTGTAATTGTTTGTCATGTCGTATTAATTGGTGTTGGACCCCAGGAAGATTAGCTAACGTTACGGCGTTAGTGAGGATCCTAATAAAAATTCACAAATCCTATGACGGTGCCGTCCTGAAAGTCACTGAGCTCTTCAGTGAGGCCATTCTACTGCCAATGTTTGTCTATGGAGATTGCATGGCTGTGTGCCTGATTTTATACACCTGTCAGGAATGGGTGTGGCTGAAATAGTCAAATCCACTAATTTGAAAGGGGTAAAGACCTCCAAATAATAACACAATGAAACTATTCGAGAAAATAATCCTACACCTTCTACACCTGCATTGCTTGCTGTTTGGGGTTTTAGGCTGGGTTTCTGTACAGCACTTTGAGATATCAGCTGATGGAGGAAGGGCCATATGAATATATTTGATTTGATTTGATTTTGATTCACTACACTATGAGAACACTCACCAAACGTTTTTCTTGCTACTGGCAAAGATAATGTAACTCTTCCATCCAAGTAGACAACAATATATATTTTTTACATGATTGATTTCAATAAACAAAAGCATAAAAAAATGCTACTCAGCCAGATGAAAGTAAGAAAATACTCGATCGAGTAAGAAAATAACAAGTGATAAATCATACCAAGCAACCAAGATAAACAACATCACTCTAGGTTGTGTCCCAAATGGCACCCTATTCCCTATATAGGGCACTATTTTTAACCAGAGCCCCATATGGGCCTAGTCAAAAGTATTGAACTTAATAGGGAATAGGGTGCCGTTTGGGATGTAATAGGGAGAATCTGTTTTCAAAGTGTCTTCTCTTGGAACTCAATAGATAACAAGTGTCTCTGCCAGGGAGTGACGTATCGTATTACAGCTGTGATGTGCCACTAGCTGGTCGTCATGGTCACACGTTAGGCCAATCATGGCTGTGGATGTTGATGCAGAGCCAGGTACGTCTGAAGATGAGGTAGTAAGAGAGCGAGAGACAGGCAGGCAGGCAGACAGACAGACAGACAGACAGACAGGCAGGCAGGCAGACAGACAGGCAGACAGGCAGACAGACAGGCAGACAGGCAGACAAACAGACAGATTTCTTTCCAACACCCTGAGTCACTTTGTGGGCCTATAGGGGTGAGTCAGTGAACAAGTGAACTGGACTAGATCTGATGGACAATTCAAATAAAAAATGTCCACTTGACTTTTATGGGCCGGAGCAGAACTTTCCAATTAAATGGAAAACCGTGGCCAATAAACGTGGAGCCAGCTTCCAGAGAGACCTAAACACACGTGTGTGTGTGTGTGTGTGTGTGTGTGTGTGTGTGTGTGTGTGTGTGTGTGTGTGTGTGTGTGTGTGTGTGTGTGTGTGTGTGTGTGTGTGTGTGTGTGTGTGTGTGTGTGTGTGTGTGTGTGTGTGTGTGTGTGTCCCCTATATGAAGTACATAGAAAAGATAAAGGGTCTGTATATTGTTTAATAATATAATCTTTGAGAACTAAAATAAAATCTACATGGTTAGGGAGAAGTGAAAATTCTCAAAACAATTAATTTAGCAAGGTTTTTTTTAACGTCTGAGCAAAAGTACACATGGCTTTGAAACTAGCTATAAAACTGCAAAATGTCTCTCAACTCTATGGGGGGAAACAAGTGTGGAATTGCAGGAAATTGGCTAAATAATGCGAGAAGAAAATATACACCGCCAAGACGGGGCCCTCTAAAATGTTGGAAAAAAGGCCCGACACGCGCATTGCCGCTCCCACAACCTAAGACCCGTTTTGATCAAGGAAAAAGCTTGTAACACCTGGCTGAAGGTGCACTATTTTAATAGGTGTTGTTCTTTCCATATATCAAGTATACTATGAATTCAAGAAATGCCATGCTGTAATAGATAGGATTAACATATTCCATGCTATAATAGATAAGATAAACATATTCCATATTCCATGCTGTAATAGATAGGATTAACATATTCCATGCTATAATAGATAGGATTAACATATTCCATGCTATAATAGATAGGATTAACATATTCCATGCTATAATAGATAGGATTAACATATTCCATGCTATAACAGATAGGATAAACATATTCCATGCTATAATAGATAGGATTAACATATTCCATGCTATAATAGATAGGATTAACATATTCCATGCTATAATAGATAGGATTAACATATTCCATGCTATAACAGATAGGATTAACATATTCCATGCTGTAATAGATAGGATTAACATATTCCATGCTATAACAGATAGGATTAACATATTCCATGCTGTAATAGATAGGATTAACATATTCCATGCTATAACAGATAGGATTAACATATTCCATGCTGTAATAGATAGGATTAACATATTCCATGCTATAACAGATAGGATTAACATATTCCATGCTGTAATAGATAGGATTAACATATTCCATGCTGTAATAGATAGGATTATCATATTCCATGCTGTAACAGATAGGATCATCATATTCCATGCTAAAATAGATAGGATTACCATATTCCATGCTGTAATATTTCCGGCTACCCGGATAAAGCACTAAATAAACTTCAGTTAGTGCTAAATACGGCTGCTAGAATCCTGACTAGAACCAAAAAAATGTATCATATTACTCCAGTGCTAGTCTCCCTACACTGGCTTCCTGTTTAGGGCAAGGGCTGATTTCAAGGTTTTACTGCTAACCTACAAAGCATTACATGGGCTTGCTCCTACCGATATTTTCCGATTTGGTCCTGCCGTACATACCTACACGTACGCTACGGTCACAAGACGCAGGCCTCCTAATTGTCCCTAGAATTTCTAAGCAAACAGCTGGAGGCAGGGCTTTCTCCTATAGAGCTCCATTTTTATGGAATGGTCTGCCTACCCATATGAGAGACGCAGACTCGGTCTCAACTTTTAAGTCTTTACTGAAGACTCATCTCTTCAGTGGGTCCTATGATTGAGTGTAGTCTGGCCCAGAAGTGTGAAGGTGAACGGAAAGGCTTCGGAGCAATGAACTGCCCTTGCTGTCTCTGCCTGGCCGGTTCCCCTTTCTCCACTGGGATTCTCTGCCTCTAACCCTATTACAGGGGCTAAGTCACTGGCTTACTGGTGCTCTTTCATGCCATCCCTAGGAGGGGTGCGTCACTTGAGTGGGTTGAGTCACTGACGTGATCTTCCTGTCTGGGTTGGCGCCCCCCTTGGGTTGTGCCGTGGAGGAGATCTTTGTGGGCTATACTCGGCCTTGTCTCAGGATGGTAAGTTGGTGGTTGAAGATATCCCTCTAGTGGTGTGGGGGCTGTGCTTTGGTAAAGTGGGTGGGGTTATATCCTTCCTGTTTGGCCCTGTCCGGGGGTATCATCGGATGGGGCCACAGTGTCTCCTGACCCCTCCTGTCTCAGCCTCCAGTATTTATGCTGCAGTAGTTTATGTGTCAGGGGACTAGGGTCAGTTTGTTATATCTGGAGTACTTCTCCTGTCTTATCCAGTGTCCTGTGTAAATTTAAGTAAGCTCTCTCTAATTCTCTCTTTCTCTCTTTCTTTCTTTCTCTCCCTCCCTCGGACCTGAGCCCTAGGACCATGCCTCAGGACTACCTGGCATGATGACTACCTGGCATGATGACTCCTTGCTGTCCCCAGTCCACCTGGCCGTGCTGCTGCTTCAGTTTCAACTGTTCTGCCTGCTGCTATGGAACCCTGACCTGTTCACCGGACGTGCTACCTGTCCCAGACCTGCTGTTTTCAACTCTCTAGAGACCGCAGGAGCGGTAGAGATACTCTTAATGATCGGCTATGAAAAGCCAACTGACATTTACTCCTGAGGTACTGACTTGCTGCACCCTCGACAACTACTGTGATTATTATTATTTGACCATGCTGGTCATTTATGAACATTTGAACATCTTGGCCATGTTCTGTTATAATCTCCACCCGGCACAGCCAGAAGAGGACTGGCCACCCCTCATAGCCTGGTTCCTCTCTAGGTTTCTTCCTAGGTTTTGGCCTTTCTAGGGAGTTTTTCCTTGCCACCGTGCTTCTACACCTGCATTGCTTGCTGTTTGGGGTTTTAGGCTGGGTTTCTGTACAGCACTTTGAGACATCAGCTGATGTACGAAGGGCTATATAAATAAATTTGATTTGAATTTGATTATCATATTCCATGCTGTAATAGATAGGATTATCATATTCCATGCTGTAATAGATAGGATTATCATATTCCATGCTGTAATAGATAGGATTAACAGGATTATTATAGAAATATAAATATAAATAGATAAATAGATTAAGAAAACATTTGGGATGCAGCAGTATCATATGAAAAACCTTCCACTCATCTACAGTCTCCTTGCCTAACCGTAACCCTAACCCACCAAGTTCCTGAGTTACCCCAATATGGCTGCTGTTGTCATCCTGCAACTGCCGTCTCTATTTAAGAAGCAACTGATCATTACCATAGTTTATAACTGATAATAGCATTATATTAAATGACACGATGTCTGCCCTGTGATGCAGGGAATAGCTCAGAGGAAGATGACACCAGTCATTACAACAACCACAGTCACAGTTCCAAACCCTCCCTGACAACCAATGTCATCGCTCCCACATGGTCTCATTAGAATATGTACAAATAGTTACATTTACCCATTGTAAATATGTCACCTAAACTGATTTATATGTCACTATAATGATGTATTAGATACATATGTAGGATCTTAATTTGACCAGTTTCTCACAGCAGGGAAAATCCTGCAGAAACAGGACATGTGAATTATTATGTGGATTACAATCAATGGACATTTGTGTAGGGGTTGATACATTTTTCATTAGGATAAATCAAGTCTGACATTTTAAGTGGAAATTACAAACTTAAGAAGCCTTTTCAAACCGTGAATACTCTATGAATGTGAGTGATCAAAATAAGATAGGACATCTTTACATGTTACCCAGGAAACAGAACTCAGACCATAAACACACACATACATGACACTTACTGAAGGCTGACAGAATTCACAACAAAAACAGATGGGAGAGTGATCAGATTAGAAACAACTACAGTACCATCTCTTAAAAAGACCCTTTGATGACCAACAGAGTCCCTGAACAGAGCCATGGAGCGGTGATTGATAACAGGGCTATATGTCAGCTGGATGTATCAGCCTCAGCTATATCAGTCACTATGTGTTTTCAATGCAGAGCAGAACAAGATCCAGGACCAGACAGCAGCCAAGGTTTTTCTGCCTTTCTGTAAACCAAGCCACAATTGGAAAGATTACAACCGTTGGATTATAGGGCTGTAAGATTGAAGTTTGGGCTGGGATGTGGACCTGACCGATATGTAGGAAGTCAACCGTTCAACCGTACGCAGAAGCTACACATTGTTAAGCGTCAGTGTCGCCATACAAGAATTAGAGCCTTGGTCAACACATGTACAATAAGCTAGTGAACTGAAACCATTGTATTCAGAGTAATATGTCCTTCCTACCTGGTGTTTTTTCTCTGTTTCCCCATACTACACTGCCTTGCAAAAGTATTCATCCCCCTTGAGGTTTTTCCTATTTTGTTTTATTACAACCTGTAATTTAAATATACTTTTATTTGGATTTCATGTAATGGACATACACAAAATAGTCCAAAATAGTGATGTGAAACGGAGCACCATTAAATCCATTATTTAAAATATTTTATGAATATGGCACCACAACAAACCTGACAAGAGAGGGCCGCCCACCAAAACTCACGAACCAGGCAAGGAGGGCATTAATCAGAGAGGCAACAAAGAGACCAAAGATAACCCTGAAGGAGCTGCAAAGCTCCTCAGGGGAGATTGTGGTATCTGTCCATAGGACCACTTTAACAGAGGTTCACCTTCCAGCAGGACAATGACACTAAGCATACTGCTAAAGCAACACTCGAGTGGTTTAAGGGGAAACATTTACATTTACATTTACATTTAAGTCATTTAGCAGACGCTCTTATCCAGAGCGACTTACAAATTGGTGCATTCACCTTATGACATCCAGTGGAACAGCCACTTTACAATAGTGCATCAGATCTTTTAAGGGGGGGGGGGGGGGGGGGGGGGCAGAAGGATTGCTTTATCCTAGGTATTCCTTGAAGAGGTGGGGTTTCAGGTGTCTCCGGAAGGTGGTGATTGACTCCGCTGTCCTGGCGTCGTGAGGGAGTTTGTTCCACCATTGGGGGGCCAGAGCAGCGAACAGTTTTGACTGGGCTGAGCGGGAACTGTACTTCCTCAGTGGTAGGGAGGCGAGCAGGCCAGAGGTGGATGAACGCAGTGCCCTTGTTTGGGTGTAGGGCCTGATCAGAGCCTGAAGGTACTGAGGTGCCGTTCCCCTCACAGCTCCGTAGGCAAGCACCATGGTCTTGTAGCGGATGCGAGCTTCAACTGGAAGCCAGTGGAGAGAGCGGAGGAGCGGGGTGACGTGAGAGAACTTGGGAAGGTTGAACACCAGACGGGCTGCGGCGTTCTGGATGAGTTGTAGGGGTTTAATGGCACAGGCAGGGAGCCCAGCCAGCAGCGAGTTGCAGTAATCCAGACGGGAGATGACAAGTGCCTGGATTAGGACCTGCGCCGCTTCCTGTGTGAGGCAGGGTCGTACTCTGCGGATGTTGTAGAGCATGAACCTACAGGAACGGGCCACCGCCTTGATGTTGGTGGAGAACGACAGGGTGTTGTCCAGGATCACGCCAAGGTTCTTAGCGCTCTGGGAGGAGGACACAATGGAGTTGTCAACCGTGATGGCGAGATCATGGAACGGACAGTCCTTCCCCGGGAGGAAGAGCAGCTCCGTCTTGCCGAGGTTCAGCTTGAGGTGGTGATCCGTCATCCACACTGATATGTCTGCCAGACATGCAGAGATGCGATTCGCCACCTGGTCATCAGAAGGGGGAAAGGAGAAGATTAATTGTGTGTCGTCTGCATAGCAATGATAGGAGAGACCATGTGAGGTTATGACAGAGCCAAGTGACTTGGTGTATAGCGAGAATAGGAGAGGGCCTAGAACAGAGCCCTGGGGGACACCAGTGGTGAGAGCGCGTGGTGAGGAGACAGATTCTCGCCACGCCACCTGGTAGGAGCGACCTGTCAGGTAGGACGCAATCCAAGCGTGGGCCGCGCCGGAGATGCCCAACTCGGAGAGGGTGGAGAGGAGGATCTGATGGTTCACAGTATCGAAGGCAGCCGATAGGTCTAGAAGGATGAGAGCAGAGGAGAGAGAGTTAGCTTTAGCAGTGCGGAGCGCCTCCGTGATACAGAGAAGAGCAGTCTCAGTTGAGTGACTAGTCTTGAAACCTGACTGATTTGGATCAAGAAGGTCATTCTGAGAGAGATAGCAGGAGAGCTGGCCAAGGACGGCACGTTCAAGAGTTTTGGAGAGAAAAGAAAGAAGGGATACTGGTCTGTAGTTGTTGACATCGGAGGGATCGAGTGTAGGTTTTTTCAGAAGGGGTGCAACTCTCGCTCTCTTGAAGACGGAAGGGACGTAGCCAGCGGTCAAGGATGAGTTGATGAGCGAGGTGAGGTAAGGTAGAAGGTCTCCGGAAATGGTCTGGAGAAGAGAGGAGGGGATAGGGTCAAGCGGGCAGGTTGTTGGGCGGCCGGCCGTCACAAGACGCGAGATTTCATCTGGAGAGAGAGGGGAGAAAGAGGTCAAAGCACAGGGTTGGGCAGTGTGAGCAGAACCAGCGGTGTCGTTTGACTTAGCGAACGAGGATCGGATGTCGTCGACCTTCTTTTCAAAATGGTTGACGAAGTCGTCTGCAGAGAGGGAGGAGGGGGGGGGGGAGGGGGAGGAGGATTCAGGAGGGAGGAGAAGGTGGCAAAGAGCTTCCTAGGGTTAGAGGCAGATGCTTGGAATTTAGAGTGGTAGAAAGTGGCTTTAGCAGCAGAGACAGAAGAGGAAAATGTAGAGAGGAGGGAGTGAAAGGATGCCAGGTCCGCAGGGAGGCGAGTTTTCCTCCATTTCCGCTCGGCTGCCCGGAGCCCTGTTCTGTGAGCTCGCAATGAGTCGTCGAGCCACGGAGCGGGAGGGGAGGACCGAGCCGGCCTGGAGGATAGGGGACATAGAGAGTCAAAGGATGCAGAAAGGGAGGAGAGGAGGGTTGAGGAGGCAGAATCAGGAGATAGGTTGGAGAAGGTTTGGGCAGAGGGAAGAGATGATAGGATGGAAGAGGAGAGAGTAGCGGGGGAGAGAGAGCGGAGGTTGGGACGGCGCGATACCATCCGAGTAGGGGCAGTGTGGGAAGTGTTGGATGAGAGCGAGAGGGAGAAGGATACAAGGTAGTGGTCGGAGACTTGGAGGGGAGTTGCAATGAGGTTAGTGGAAGAACAGCATCTAGTAAAGATGAGGTCAAGCGTATTGCCTGCCTTGTGAGTAGGGGGGGAAGGTGAGAGGGTGAGGTCAAAAGAGGAGAGGAGTGGAAAGAAGGAGGCAGAGAGGAATGAGTCAAAGGTAGACATGGGGAGGTTAAAGTCACCCAGAACTGTGAGAGGTGAGCCGTCCTCAGGAAAGGAGCTTATCAAGGCATCAAGCTCATTGATGAACTCTCCAAGGGAACCTGGAGGGCGATAAATGATAAGGATGTTAAGCTTGAAAGGGCTGGTAACTGTGACAGCATGGATTTAAATGTTTTGGATTGGCCTAGTCAAAGCCCAGACCTCAATCCAATTAAGAATCTGTGGTATGACTTAAAGATTACTGTGCACCAGCGGAATCCATCCAACTTGAAGGAGCTGGAGCAGGTTCGCCTTGAAGAATGGGCAAAAATACCAGTTACAGCTGCAAGAGACTTGCAGCTGTAATTGCTGCAAAAGGTGGCTCTACAAAGTATTGACTTTGGGGGGGGGTGAATAGTTATGCACACTCAAGTTTTCTGTTTTTTTGTCTTATTTCTTGTTTGTTTCACAATAATAAATATTTTGCATCTTCAAAGTGGTAGGCGTGTTGTGTAAATCAAATGATACAAACCCCCCAAAAATCTATTTTAATTCCAGTTTGTAAGGCAACAAAATAGGAAAAATGTCAAGGGGGGTGAATACTTTCATAAGTCGATGTATGTGCTGTGGATAGCTTTTCTTTGACATCATGTAGACCATTTCCAACCACTTATGTCACAAGCACAGAAACAAGGTAAGTACATATTGCCTTGGATGTTACATGTAACGTATTGGCTTTTTCTGTGGAACGAAAGAGGACAGGCTAGCACTGGCCTGGCATGGAACGAAAGAGGACAGGCTAGCACTGGCCTGGCATGGAATGAAATCGGACAGGCTGGCACTGGCCTGGCACAGAACGAAAGAGGACAGGCTAGCACTGGCCCTGCATGGAATGAAAGAGGACAGGCTAGCACTGTCCCTGCATGGAATGAAAGAGGACAGGCTGGCACTGGCCCTGCATGGAATGAAAGAGGACAGGCTAGCACTGGCCCTGCATGGAATGAAAGAGGACAGGCTGGCACTGGCCCTGCATGGAATGAAAGAGGACAGGCTGGCACTGGCCCTGCATGGAATGAAAGAGGACAGGCTAGCACTGGCCTGGCATGGAATGAAAGAGGACAGGCTGGCACTGGCCCTGCATGGAATGAAAGAGGACAGGCTAGCACTGGCCCTGCATGGAATGAAAGAGGACAGGCTAGCACTGGCCCTGCATGGAATGAAAGAGGACAGGCTGGCACTGGCCCTGCATGGAATGAAAGAGGACAGGCTAGCACTGGCCCTGCATGGAATGAAAGAGGACAGGCTAGCACTGGCCCTGCATGGAATGAAAGAGGACAGGCTTGCACTGGCCTGGCATGGAATGAAAGAGGACAGGCTGGCACTGGCCCTGCATGGAATGAAAGAGGACAGGCTAGCACTGGCCCTGCATGGAATGAAAGAGGACAGGCTAGCACTGGCCCTGCATGGAATGAAAGAGGACAGGCTAGCACTGGCCTGGCATGGAATGAAAGAGGACATGCTTGCATTGGCCTGGCATGGAATGAAAGAAGACATGCTTGCATTGGCCTGGCATGGAATGAAAGAGGACAGGCTTGCACTGGCCTGGCATGGAATGAAAGAAGACAGGCTGGCACTGGCCCTGCATGGAATGAAAGAAGACAGGCTGGCACTGGCCCTGCATGGAATGAAAGAAGACAGGCTAGCACTGACCTGGCATGGAATGAAAGAAGACATGCTTGCATTGGCCTGGCATGGAATGAAAGAGGACAGGCTTGCACTGGCCTGGCATGGAATGAAAGAAGACATGCTTGCATTGGCCTGGCATGGAGTGAAAGAGGACAGGCTTGCACTGGCCTGGCATGGAATGAAAGAAGACAGGCTGGCACTGGCCCTGCATGGAATGAAAGAAGACAGGCTGGCACTGGCCCTGCATGGAATGAAAGAAGACAGGCTAGCACTGACCTGGCATGGAATGAAAGAAGACATGCTTGCATTGGCCTGGCATGGAATGAAAGAGGACAGGCTTGCACTGGCCTGGCATGGAATGAAAGAAGACAGGCTTGCACTGGCCTGGCATGGAGTGAAAGAAGACAGGCTAGCACTGGCCCTGCATGGAATGAAAGAAGACAGACTAGCACTGACCTGGCATGGAATGAAAGATGTGTTACACACACATGTACACACTGAAGGATCTCCTCAGTGCATCTCAAGCTGGCCTAAACTGCTATATCAGAACTACAGCCATGATCAAAGTAGAGGGTGAAGCGCTTTGTTTGTTTTTTCGTTCTAGGTTGCAACACCCTGTCAGATTTGGATCTCCACTATCCCCTCTCTTCTCAAAATATGTTTGGCAACATGTACTAGCTAGTGATTTCTGCAAGACTACTTATCCAAAGGCTAAAACATTGTAATGTTAAATTTCTCTGTCAACAGAAAAGCTCCACATCCTCTTTTGAAATGTTGTGTTCAGTGTTCAATATTATGAGATGGAACAATGCTGTTTTAAGAAAAATATGTGTTAAGTAAAAAATAGATAAATAAATAAATAAAATATAAATAAATAAATAACAAATAATTAATGTGCACCAGTAAAATAACAGTAGAGAGGCTATAGACCAGAGCATACCAGACCTTTTTTCTCTCCATATCCCCGGATTTTTACCGCAAGCCCTGGACATTTACACCTGGATCTTGCAGCTAACCAGCTGCTATCCGAGTGACTATTGGCTAACATCAATTCCGGAGCAAACACCAATTATCCCGGAGCTAGCCAGCTGAAGAGTTCCATCAGCCACTCCTGGGCTACAATCACCTATCCGGACCCGTTTACTGCCGATGCGGAGCCCCACCGGGCCTTCACGACTGGGATACCGACGTTATCTGCCCGAGGGAGTTATTCAACTGGCCCCTCCATCGCGACGTAACCTGAACGCCCATATGCTAACTGCGGCACGCTAATCGTTAGCTGTCTTGAGCATATCGGCTGCTATCTGAACAGACAACCTCTCTTTCGCCATCGCCATCCGGCTTGGATTCTCTGTCGACACGACCACGTCTGGTCTGCAGACGAATAGCCCATCCGCTGTGCCCTCAACCGGCCTCCGTCTGAGCAGACCCCCTCCGTCTGAGCAGACCTCCCCCCAGGCTACTAACTTTAAACGCCGCGGGCTAGTTTAGTGGAGGCCTCACTGCTCCATCTACGGCTGCCCCCTGGACACTATGATCACTTGGCTACATAGCTGATGCATGCTTGACTGTCCATTAATTCACGGTACTCCATTCCGTTTATTTGTGTTTTATCTGTCGGCTCTGTGCTTTAACTCAGGATCTGTGTGTAGTTAATCCGACCCTCTCTGCCTAGCCGTCGCCATTTTTACCTACTGTTGCTGTGTTAGCTGACTAGCTGCTGTTATATCACCTGTTGTTTTAGCTAGCTCTCCCAATCAAGACCTGCAATCACTTTACGCCTTATTGCATGTCTCCCTCAAATATCAATATGCCTTGCATACTGTTGTTCAGGCTAGTTATTATTGTTTTGGTTTGCAATGGACCCCGTAGTTCCACTCTCCGTACCTCTGATACCTCCTTTGTCCCACCCCCCACACATGCGGTGACCTCACCCATTGAGACCAGCATGTCCAGAGATACAACCTCTCTTATCATCACCCAGTGCCTGGGCTTGCCTCCGCTGTACCCGTGCCCCACCATACCCTGGTCTGCACATTATGCCCAGAATCTATTCTACCACGCCCATAAATCTGCTCCTTTTATTCCTTGTCCCCAACGCTCTAGGCGACCAGTTTTGATAGCCTTTAGCCGCACCCTCATCCTACTACTCCTCTGTTCCTCGGGTGATGTGGAGGTAAACCCAGGCCCTGCATGTCCCCAGTCACCCTCATTTGTTGACTTCTGTGATCGAAAAAGCCTTGGCCTCATGCATGTCAACATCAGAAGCCTCCTCCCTAAGTTTGCCTTACTCACCGCTTTAGCACACTCTGCCAACCCTGATGTCCTCGCCGTGTCCGAATCCTGGCTTAGGAAGGCCACCAAAAATTCTGAGATTTCCATACCCAACTATAACACTTTCCGTCAAGATAGAACTGCCAAAGGGGGAGGAGTTGCAATCTACTGCAGAGATAGCCTGCAAAGTTCTGTCATACTTTCCAGGTCTATGCCCAAACAGTTCGAACTTCTAATTTTAAAAATTAATCTCTCCAGAAATAAGTCTCTCACTGTTGCCGCCTGCTAACGACCCCCCTCAGCTCCCAGCTGTGCCCTGGACACCATCTGTGAATTGATCGCTCCCCATCTAGCTTCAGAGTTTGTTCTGTTAGGTGACCTAAACTGGGATATGCTTAACACCCCGGCAGTCCTACAATCTAAGCTTGATGCCCTCAATCTCACACAAATCATCAAGGAACCCACCAGGTACAACCCTAAATCCGTAAACATGGGCACCCTAATAGACATTATCCTGACCAACTTGCCCTCCAAATACACCTCTGCTGTCTTCAATCAAGATCTCAGCGATCACTGCCTCATTGCCTGTATCCGGCACGGGTCCGCGGCCAAACGACCACCCTTCATCACTGTCAAACGCTCCCTAAAACACTTCTGCGAGCAGGCCTTTCTAATCGACCTGGCCCAGGTACCCTGGAAGGATATTGACCTCATCCCGTCAGTTGAGGATGCCTGGTCATTCTTTAAAAGTTACTTCCTCACCATATTAGACAAGCATGCTCCGTTCAAAAAATGCAGAACCAAGAACAGATATAGCCATTGGTTCACTCCAGACCTGACTGCCCTCGACCAGCACAAAAACATCCTGTGGCGAACTGCAATAGCATCGAAGAGCCCCCGCGATATGCAACTGTTCAGGGAAGTCAGGAACCAATACACGCAGTCAGTCAGGAAAGCAAAGGCCAGCTTTTTCAAGCAGAAATTTGCATCCTGTAGCTCTAACTCCAAAAAGTTCTGGGATACTGTAAAGTCCATGGAAAACAAGAGCACCTCCTCCCAGCTGCGCACTTCACTGAGGCTAGGTAACACGGTCACCACTGATAAGTCCATGATAATCGAAAACTTCAACAAACATTTCTCAATGGCTGGCCATGCCTTCCTCCTGGCGACTCCAACCTTGGCCAACAGCCCCCCCCCCCCCCCCCCCCCCCCCGCTGCTACTCGCCCAAGCCTCCCCAGCTTCTCCTTTACCCATATCCAGATAGCAGATGTTCTGAAAGAGCTGGAAGACCTGGACCCATACAAATCAGCTGGGCTTGACAATCTGGGGACCCTATTTCTGAAACTGTCCGCCGCCATTGTCGCACCCCCTATTACCAGCCTGTTCAACCTCTCCTTCGTATCATCTGAGATCCCCAAGGATTGGAAAGCTGCCGCGGTCATCCCCCTCTTCAAAGGGGGGGACACCCTGGACCCAAACTGTTACAGACCTATATCCATCCTGCCCTGCCTATCTAAGGTCTTCGAAAGCCAAGTCAACAAACAGATCACTGACCATCTCGAATCCCACCGTACCTTCTCCGCTGTGCAATCCGGTTTCCGAGCCGGTCACGGGTGCACCTCAGCCACGCTCAAGGTACTAAACAATGTCATAACCGCCATCGATAAAAGACATTACTGTGCAGCCGTCTTCATCGACCTGGCCAAGGCTTTCGACTCTGTCAATCACCATATTCTTATCGGCAGACTCAGTAGCCTCGGTTTTTCTAATGACTGCCTTGCCTGGTTCACCAACTACTTTGCAGACAGAGTTCAGTGTTTCAAATCGGAGGGCATGTTGTCCGGTCCTCTGGCAGTCTCTATGGGGGTACCACAGGGTTCAATTCTCGGGCCGACTCTTTTCTCTGTATACATCAATGATGTTGCTCTTGCTGCGGGCGATTCCCTGATCCACCTCTATGCAGACGACACCATTCTGTACACTTCCGGCCCTTCCTTGGACACTGTGCTAACCTCCAAACGAGCTTCAATGCCATACAACACTCCTTCCGTGGCCTCCAACTGCTCTTAAACGCTAGTAAAACCAAATGCATGCTTTTCAACCGTTCGCTGCCTGCACCCGCACGCCCGACTAGCATCACCACCCTGGACGGTTCCGACCTAGAATATGTGGACATCTATAAGTACCTAGGTGTCTGGCTAGACTGCAAACTCTCCTTCCAGACTCATATCAAACATCTCCAATCCAAAATCAAATCTAGAGTCGGCTTTCTATTCCGCAACAAAGCCTCCTTCACTCACGCCGCCAAACTTACCCTAGTAAAACTGACTATCCTACCGATCCTCGACTTCGGCGATGTCATCTACAAAATAGCTTCCAATACTCTACTCAGCAAACTGGATGCAGTCTATCACAGTGCCATCCGTTTTGTTACTAAAGCACCTTATACGACCCACCACTGCGACCTGTATGCCCTAGTCGGCTGGCCCTCGCTACATGTTCGTCGTCAGACCCACTGGCTCCAGGTCATCTACAAGGCTATGCTAGGTAAAGTGCCACCTTATCTCAGTTCACTGGTCACGATGGCTACACCCACCCGTAGCACGCGCTCCAGCAGGTGTATCTCACTGATCATCCCTAAAGCCAAAACCTAATTTGGACGCCTTTCCTTCCAGTTCTCTGCTGCCTGCGACTGGAACGAATTGCAAAAATCTCTGAAGTTGGAGACTTTTATCTCCCTCAACAACTTTAAAAATCTGCTATCCGAGCAGCTAACCGATCGCTGCAGCTGTACATAGTCCATCTGTAAACTACCCACCCAATTTACCTACCTCACCCCCCATACTGCTTTTATTTATTTACTTTTCTGCTCTTTTGCACACCAGTATCTCTTCTTGCACATGATCATCTGATGATTTATCACTCCAGTGTTAATCTGCTAAATTGTAATTACTCGATTTATTGCCTACCTCATGCCTTTTGCACACATTGTATATAGATTCTCTTTTTTCTACCATGTTATTGACTTGTTTATTGTTTACTCCATGTGTAACTCTGTGTTGTTGTCTGTTCACACTGCTATGCTTTATCTTGGCCAGGTCGCAGTTGCAAATGAGAACTTGTTCTCAACTAGCCTACCTGGTTAAATAAAGGTGAAATAAAAAATAAAAATAAAATATGCAGTGAGTACCGGTACCAAGTCAATGTGCGGGGGCACCGGTTAGTCGAGGAAATTGAGGTAATATATACATATATGTAGAGTTAAAGTGATTATGCATAGATAATAAACAGAGAGTAGCAGTAAAAGAGGCGGGGTGGGAACAATACAAATAGTCTGGGTAGCCATTTGACCAGCTGTTCAGGAGTCTTATTGTTTGGGGTTAGAAGCTATTAAGAAGCCTTTTGGACATAGACTTGGCACTAGCAGAGAGAACAATCTATGACTAGGGTGGCTGGAGTCTTTGACAATTTGTTATGCCTTCCTCTGACACCGCCTGGTATAGGAGTCCTGGATGGCAGGAATCTTGGCCCCAGTGATGTACTGGGCCATACGCACTCTAACCTCTGTAGAGCCTTGCGGTCGGAGGCCAAGCAGTTGCCATACCAGGCAGTGATGCAACCAGTCAGGATGCTCTCGATGCTGCAGCTGTATAACTTTTTGAGGATTTGAGGACCTATGCCAAATCTTTTCAGTCTCTTGAGGGGCAATAGGCTTTGTTGTGCCCGCTTCACGACTGTCATGATGTATTTGGACCATAGTTTGTTGATGATGTGGAAACCAAGGAACTTGAATCTCTCAACCTGCTCCTCTACAGCCCCGTCGATGAGAATGGGGGCATGCTCGGTCCTCCTTTTCCTGTAGTCCACAATCAAATCCTTTGTCTTGATCACTTTGAGGGAGAGGTTGTTATCGTGGCACCACGCGCCCAGGTCTCTGACCTCCTCCATTTAGGCTGTCTCATCGTTGTCAGTGATCAGGCCTACCACTGTTGTGTTGTTGGCAACCTTAATGATGGTGTTGGAGTCGTACTTGGCCATGCAGTCATGGGTGAACAGGGAGTACAGGAGGGGACTGAGCACGCACCCCTGAGGGGCCCCGTATTGAGGATCAGCGGGGCAGGTGTGTTGTTACTTACCCTTACCACCTGGGGGCGGCCCGTCAGGAAGTCCAGGATCCAGTTTCAGAGGGAGGTGTTTAGTCCCAGGGTCCTTAGCTTAGTAATAAGCTATGAGGGCACTATGGTGTAGAACGCTGAGCTGTAGTCAATGAATAGCATTCTCTACAGATCAGCGTTCAACACCATAGTGCCCTCAAAGCTCATAAACCAGCCACATCTAGAAGAGGTGAGACAAAACCTTTTTATGTCTCAGAGCTGACAGCCCTCTGTTTCTGCATTAGATAAGAACAAGATAGACATGGAGGGAGCACTTGAAAGATTCCACCGATGACATCGATCTAAGACTATGAGTGACTCCACTGTTAGCTTTATTAGGAAAAGTTCCTTAGGCACACGAGTTAGTCCTAATCTGTTATCTAGCCCATCTAATACTATGTTGTTGAGAGACAGGACTGCGTCCCAAATGGCACCCTATTCCCTACATAGTGCACATATATAGTACACTAATTTTGACCAGAGCCGTGCCATTTGGAACTTCATCAGAGTTCAGTGTCAGGAGATCTGATGCTAACCAGATGTGGTCATCCGCCTGTATGACAGAGAACTAATGGCACACTCAAGTCTCAAGTCAGTAGCCTGGTCCCAGATCTGTTTGTACTGTCTTGCCAACTCCTATGGTCATTGGTGTGACAAGGGCTATAGGAGTTGGCAAGACAGCACAAACAGATCTAGGACCAGGCTTTCAAGTCAGAGAGTATAGGCTTTGAGAGTGTCCTTTCTTTCAACGTTGATTCAAAAGGCACTTGACCAGAAATGCCAACTGATCCAGTAGCAAAGTCATAATAGGGGCGGCAGGTAGCCTAGTGGTTCGAGCGTTAGGCCAGTAACCGTAAGTTTGCTGGATCGAATCCCCGAGCTGACAAGGTAAAAATCTGTCGTTCTGCTCCTGAACAAGGCAGTTAACCCACTGTTCCCTGGTAGGCCGTCATTGTAATTAAGAATTTGTTCTTAATGTTCTTAACTGACTTGTAAAATAGTATCTGTTTTTATGCCGTTTGGATGGCAGTTCTTTGTTTTACAAACGTTATATAATATGAAATAGGATGTGGGCCTTGGTATTGGACGGTTGGCACAGGTGTTGTGGTTGTTGTTGATGGAGTTCATGCTTTGGTCACATTAGTTTTTTCCATGAGTAAAATGTTCCAATGAGGTTGTCGTGGGCCAATATGTTTAACATCTATCTGTACTCTGGCTGACTATCAAGGACATTGACATCACTGTGACTGCTCAAAATCAAGGCCAGCGAGATACTTTTTTTATTGAATTTTTTTGCTACATCAGTTACTTTTCACATGCCATAAATTCTACTCGCGCTACGGGTCAAATGCTTACGTTTGAAACGGTCACCCTTCGATTACAGATATGTCAGTGTCTAAGTTGTGTGTGGCAGTATTGTTAAGCAGAGCTGATGGGATCCATTAGCGGAAACCTTGTACAGATGTTTGAAAAAGGGTCACACTGATGATCAAAGGGACATGTCCGATGTCAGATCTTTACTCTTCTCAAATTCACTACATTTTTTCCCTGTAGGGCTATGACACAATTCAAGAGGATGGAAAGAAGAATATATAGCACGTTATCTGTATAGTCCCAAGTAGATGGTTTGTAGATGGTTTGCAGATGGTTTGTAGATGGTTTGTAGATGGTTTGTTGATGATTTGTTGATGATTTGTAGATGGTTTGTAGATGGTTTGTAAATGGTTTGTAGATGGTTTGTTGATGATTTGTTGATGATTTGTAGATGGTTTGTAGATGGTTTGTAAATGGTTTGTAGATGGTTTGTAGATGGTTTGTAAATGGTTTGTAGATGGTTTGTTGATGATTTGTAGAAATGGTTTGTAGATCATTTGTAAATAGTTTGTATATGGTTTGTAGATGGTTTGTTGATGATTTGTAAATAGTTTGTAGATCACTTGTAAATAGTTTGTATATGGTTTGTAGTTGGTTTGTTGATGATTTGTAAATGGTTTGTAGATGGTTTGTTGATGGTTTGTTGATGATTTGTAAATAGTTTGTAGATCATTTGTAAATAGTTTGTATATGGTTTGTAGTTGGTTTGTTGATGATTTGTAAATGGTTTGTAGATGGTTTGTTGATGATTTGTAAATAGTTTGTATATGGTTTGTAGATGGTTTGTAAATTATGTGTAAATGGTTTGTAGATGTTCAGTATATGTTCAATAACTAACTATCAACAACATTTCCCCTTACTATCCACTAAATCTAACCCTAGCCCTAACTCTAACCTTGTAATACCTAAGCTATGACCTGTGCATATAACATCTCATGCAAGATAAATGGATGCCGTTGAATCTGTCAACAGTGTCTGTTTGGACATAGACAGGAGGGGAGGGGAGTAACTCACTCTTCCCTACATAAAGTGCTTTGATGTAGACTCCATACATACCAGCACCATACAAACTACAAACATATAATAGCAGTTGTCTTTCATGCAGCTCTGAAGAGCATGTTTCTGCCACTGCTACTGTGACTGATGGTTCACTGTTACTGTGACTGATGTTTCTGCCACTGCTACTGTGACTGATGTTTCTGCCACTGCTACTGTGACTGATGTTTCTGCCACTGCTACTGTGACTGATGGTTCACTGTTACTGTGACTGATGTTTCTACCACTGTGACTGATGTTTCTGCCACTGTTACTGTGACTGATGTTTCTACCACTGTTACTGTGACTGATGGTTCACTGTTACTGTGACTGATGTTTCTGCCACTGCTACTGTGACTGATGGTTCACTGTTACTGTGACTGATGTTTCTGCCACTGCTACTGTGACTGATGTTTCTGCCACTGCTACTGTGACTGATGTTTCTGCCACTGCTACTGTGACTGATGGTTCACTGTTACTGTGACTGATGTTTCTACCACTGTGACTGATGTTTCTGCCACTGTTACTGTGACTGATGTTTCTACCACTGTTACTGTGACTGATGGTTCACTGTTACTGTGACTGATGTTTCTACCACTGTTACTGATGTTTCTACCACTGTTATTGTGACTGATGTTTCCACCACTGTTACTGATGTTTCTGCCACTGTTACTGTGACTGATGTTTCTACCACTGTTACTGTGACTGATTGTTCACTGTTACTGTGGCTGATGTTTCTGCCACTGTTACTGTGACTGATGTTTATGCCACTGTTACTGTGACTGATGTTTCTACCACTGTTACTGTGACTGATGTTTCTGCCACTGTTACTGTGGCTGATGTTTCTGCCACTGTTACTGTGACTGATGTTTCTACCACTGTTACTATGACTGATGTTTCTGCCACTGTTACTGTGACTGATGTTTCTACCACTGTTACTGATGTTTCTACCACTGTTACTATGACTGATGTTTCTGCCACTGTTACTGTGACTGATGTTTCTACCACTGTTACTGATGTTTCTGCCACTGTTACTGTGACTGATGTTTCTACCACTGTTACTGATGTTTCTGTCACTGTTACTGTGACTGATGTTTCTACCACTGTTACTGTGACTGATGTTTCTGCCACTGTTACTGTGAGTGATGATTCTGCCACTGTTACTGTGACTGATGTTTCTACCATTGTTACTGTGACTGATGTTTCTACCACTGTTACTGTGACTGATGTTTCTGCCACTGTTACTGTGACTGATGTTTCTACCACTGTTACTGTGACTGATGTTTCTGCCACTGTTACTGTGACTGATGTTTCTACCACTGTTACTGTGACTGATGTTTCTACCACTGTTACTGTGACTGATGTTTATGCCACTGTTACTGTGACTGATGTTTCTGCCACTGTTACTGTGACTGATGTTTCTACCACTGTGACTGATGTTTCTGCCACTGTTACTGTGACTGATGTTTCTACCACTGTTACTGATGTTTCTGCCACTGTTACTGTGACTGATGTTTCTACCACTGTTACTGTGACTGATGGTTCACTGTTACTGCGGCTGATGTTTCTGCCACTGTTACTGTGACTGATGTTTATGCCACTGTTACTGTGACTGATGTTTCTACCACTGTTACTGTGACTGATGTTTCTGTCACTGTTACTGTGGCTGATGTTTCTGCCACTGTTACTGTGACTGATGTTTCTACCACTGTTACTGATGTTTCTACCACTGTTACTATGACTGATGTTTCTGCCACTGTTACTGTGACTGATGTTTCTACCACTGTTACTGATGTTTCTGCCACTGTTACTGTGACTGATGTTTCTACCACTGTTACTGATGTTTCTGTCACTGTTACTGTGACTGATGTTTCTACCACTGTTACTGTGACTGATGTTTCTACCACAGTTATTGTGACTGATGTTTCTGCCACTGTTACTGTGACTGATGTTTCTGCCACTGTTACTGTGACTGATGTTTCTGTCACTGTTACTGTGACTGATGTTTCTGCCACTGTTACTGTGACTGATGTTTTTGCCACTGTTACTGTGACTGATGTTTCTACCACGGTTACTGTAACTGATGTTTCTGCCACTGTTACTGTGGCTGATGTTTCTGCCACTGTTACTGTGACTGATGTTTCTACCACTGTTACTGTGACTGATGTTTCTACCACTGTTACTGTGACTGATGGTTCACTGTTACTGTGGCTGATGTTTCTGCCACTGTTACTGTGACTGATGTTTATGCCACTGTTACTGTGACTGATGTTTCTACCACTGTTACTGTGACTGATGTTTCTGCCACTGTTACTGTGGCTGATGTTTCTGCCACTGTTACTGTGACTGATGTTTCTACCACTGTTACTGATGTTTCTACCACTGTTACTGTGACTGATATTTCTGCCACTGTTACTGATGTTTCTGCCACTGTTACTGTGGCTGATGTTTCTGCCACTGTTACTGTGACTGATGTTTCTACCACTGTTACTGTAGCTGATGTTTCTACCACTGTTACTGTGACTGATGTTTCTACCACTGTTACTGTGACTGATGGTTCACTGTTACTGTGACTGATGTTTCTGCCACTGTTACTGTGACTGATGGTTCACTGTTACTGTGACTGATGTTTCTACCACTGTTACTGTGACTGATGGTTCACTGTTACTGTTACTGATGTTTCTACCACTGTTACTGTGACTGATGTTTCTACCACTGTTACTGTGACTGATGGTTCCCTGTTACTGTGACTGATGTTTCTGCCACTGTTACTGTGACTGATGTTTCTACCACTGTTACTGATGTTTCTGCCACTGTTACTGTGACTGATGTTTCTACCACTGTTACTGTGACTGATGTTTATACCACTGTTACTGTGACTGATGTTTATGCCACTGTTACTGTGGCTGATGTTTCTACCACTTTTACTGTGACTGATGTTTCTGCCACTGTAACTGTGACTGATGGTTCTGCTACTGTTACTGTGACTGATGGTTCTGCCAATAAGCCTGGTGCTTTGATGGACTAGAGAATAATAGAGGAGATTCATGGTCATATGGGTCTAGGATAGTTGTGGTCATACGGGTCTAGGATAACTGTGGTTATATGGGTCTAGGATAGCTGTGGTCATATGGGTCTAGGATAGCTGTGGTCATACGGGTCTAGGATAGCTGTGGTTATATGGTGTCTAGGATAGCAGTGGTTATTTGTGTCTAGGATAGCTGTGGTTACAGTTGAAGTCGGAAGATTACATACACTTTGGTTGGAGTCATTAAAATTAATTTTTCAACCACTCCACAAATTTCTTGTTAACAAACTATAGTTTTGGCAAGTCGGTCAGGACATCTACTTTGTGCATGACACAAGTAATTTTTCCCAACAATTGTTTACCAACAACATACACTAAGTTGACTGTGCCTTTAAACAGCTTGGAAAATTCCAGAAAATGATGTCATGGCTTTAGAAGCTTCTGATAGGCTAATTGACATCATTTGAGTCAATTGGCGGTGTACCTGTGGATGTATTTCAAGGCCTACCTTCAAACGCAGTGCCTCTTTGCTTGACATCATGGGAAAATCAAAAGAAATCAGCCAAGACATCAGAAAAAAATTGTAGACCTCCACAAGTTTGGTTCATCCTTGGGAGCAATTTCCAAATGCCTAAAGGTACCACGTTCATCTCTACTATCAATAGCACGCAAGTATAAACACCATGGGATCACGCAGCCGTCAAACCACTCAGGAATGAGACGTGTTCTATCTCCTAGAGATGAACGTACTTTAGTACGAAAAGTGTCACGCCCTGACCTTAGAGAGCCTTTTTATTTCTCTATGTGGTTGGGTCAGGGTGTGATTTGGGTGGGCATTCTAGTTTGTCTATTTCTTTGTTGGCCGAGGTATGGTTCCCAATCAGAGGCAGCTGTCTATCGTTGTCTCTGATTGGGAATCATACTTAGGCAGCCTGTTTTTCCACCTTAGTTTGTGGGAAGTTGTTTTTTGCCACAGTTGCTGAGAGCCCTGCAGAACTTTACATTAGTTTATATATTTGTCTTGTTTTGTCAGTGTTTAATTATTAACTTATCATGAACACTTTCCACGCTGAGCTTTGGTCTCACTCATTCAACGACGGACGTAACAGAAAAGTGCAAATCAATCCCAGAACAACAGCAACGGACCTTGTGAAGAGGCTGGAGGAAACGGGTACAAAAGTATCTATATCCACAGTAAAACGAGTCCTATATCGACATAACCTGAAACGCCATTCAGCAAGGAAGAAGCCACTGCTCCAAAACCGCCATTAAAAAAAGCCAAACTACAATTTGCAACTGCACATGGGGAAATCTCCTCTGGTCTGATGAAACAAAAATAGAATTGTTTGGCCAAAATGACCATTGTTATGTTTGGAGGCAAAAGAGGGAGGCTTGCAAGCCAAAGAACAACATCCCAACCGTGAAGCACGGGGGTGGCAGCATCATGTTGTGGGAACGCTTTGATGCAGGAGGGACTGGTGCACTTCACAAAATAGATGGCATCACGAGGATGGAAAATTATGTGGATATATTGAAGCATCATCTCAAGACATCAGTCAGGATGTTAAAGCTTAGTCGCAAATGGGTCTTCCAAATGGACAATGACCCCAAGGATACTTCCAAAGTTGTTGCAAAATGGCTTAAGGGCAACAAAGTCAAGGTATTGGAGTGGCCTTCACAAAGCACTGGCCTCAATCCTATAGAACATTGTGGGCAGAATTGAAAAAGCGTCTGCGAGCAAGGAGGCCTACAAACCTGACTCAGTTACACCAGCTCTGTGAGGAGAAATGGGCCAAAATTCACCCAACTTATTGTGGGAAGGCTACCTGAAACGTTTGACCCAAGTTAAACAATTTAAAGGCAATGCTACCAAATACTAATTGTGTGTATGTAAACTTCTGCCCCACTGGGTATGTGATGAAAGAAATAAAAGCTGAAATATATCATTCTCTCTACTATTATTCTGACATTTCACAACCTTAAAATAAAGTGCTGATCCTAACTGACCTATGACGAGGAATTTTTACAAGGATTAAATGTCAAGGATTAAATGTCAGAAATTGTGAAACTGAGTTTAAATGTATTTGGCTAAGGTGTATGTAAACTTCTGACTTCAACTGTATATGGGTCTAGGATAGCTGGGGTTATATGGGTCTAGGATAGCTGTAGTTATATGGGTCTAGGATAGCTGTGGTTATATGGGTCTAGGATAGCTGTGGTTATATGGGTCTAGGATAGCTGTGGTTATATGGGTCTAGGATAGCTGTGGTTATATGGGTCTAGGATAGCTGTGGTTATATGGGTCTAGGATAGTTGTGGTTATATGGGTCTAGGATAGCTGTGGTTATATGGGTCTAGGATAGCTGGGGTTATATGGGTCTAGGATAGCTGGGGTTATATGGGTCTAGGATAGCTGTGGTTATATGGGTCTAGGATAGTTGTGGTTATATGGGTCTAGGATAGCTGTGGTTATATGGGTCTAGGATAGCTGTGGTTATATGGGTCTAGGATAGCTGGGGTTATATGGGTCTAGGATAGCTGGGGTTATATGGGTCTAGGATAGCTGTGGTTATATGGGTCTAGGATAGTTGTGGTTATATGGGTCTAGGATAGCTGTGGTTATATGGGTCTAGGATAGCTGTGGTTATATGGGTCTAGGATAGCTGGGGTTATATGGGTCTAGGATAGCTGTGGTTATATGGGTCTAGGATAGCTGTGGTTATATGGGTCTAGGATAGCTGTAGTTATATGGGTCTAGGATAGCTGTGGTTATATGGGTCTAGGATAGCTGTGGTTATATGGGTCTAGGATAGCTGTGGTTATATGGGTCTAGGATAGCTGTGGTTATATGGGTCTAGGATAGCAGTGTGAGGTCCAGATGGATGGAGGGATATACATGTGATTTATTAAGGGAACCCCTATAGTGTCACATCTGCTCCTGCCACACCCCCTAGTGGTCATCCGGTGTCTGCTTGACCTGCAGCCATTCCCCCAGTACTCTCTCTCTCCTTTCTGTTTGTGTGTGGTTGAAGACAGGTGTGCTGGAGTCAGAGCAGATCCCTACCAGCTGCAAATCGTTCCATTGTCAAGACCTCTACAAATACTCTGTTCTGCCACTTCCACTCTGCCTGATCGTAATCTCTGCAGTCAGTTTATGGTTCTAGCCATTATTGTTATTCAAGATCCCATTACCCTGCTGTACTTGTTTCCCTGCTGTACTTGTTTCCCTGCTGTACTTGTTTCCCTGCTGTACTTGTTTCCCTGCTGTACTTGTTTCCCTGCTGTACTTGTTTCCCTGCTGTACCTGTTTCCCTGCTGTACCTGTTTCCCTGCTGTACCTGTTTCCCTGCTGTACCTGTTTCCCTGCTGTACCTGTTTCCCTGCTGTACCTGTTTCCCTGCTGTACCTGTTTCCCTGCTGTACCTGTTCCCCTGCTTGACACTGTTAATCCTCTCACTGCAGCTTTGCCGCTCTGGCTCCGGTCTCCTGTTCCACATCTCACCACCCTGCTACCCTGTTCTGGACTCACCACACCACCACTCCCTTGGATTCCCCACCGGACCTGTTTACCCTGTCCCTACCCAGGACACTCCAACCTCAGCCTCCATGTCTGGTTTCCTACAACTCATCCAAGCTTCCCTGGATCTGCACTGCATATCTCCCTGTGTTATAATAAATACCTTGGTTCATTCATCTCTGTTTTTTCGTCTAAGTCTGCTCTTGGGTTCCACTGTGCCGCTCCGCGTAACATATAGAACCACATCTGTAGCTTGCAGAGCCTCCTGTTTGTTTATAATCAGATAATGTTTTGTATGAATGTCTTTGATTCCCACTGAGGATATGATCCTGCTTTTGACTTCAGACAACCCTCTAAAATAACTAATATAACCTCACCAATAATTCAATTGTAGAATCAATTAAATCATTTTTAAGACACCACAAGGAAATTGTTTGAAAGATAAGCTTCAAATAATGATCCAGGTAGGGCCTTGACCAGCTGTGCTTCTTAAACTAACCTCTCCTCTTCCTCTATTCCTCATTCACTAACCTCTCCAGAACATACCTAAAGCCTGATCTGGTCTCCGATGGCTGGGTAAACCATACACATTGCAAAGGAAAAAGGCCACCATCTTTTTAAAAGCCAGAGCCTGCCAGGGGGCACATCTTGTCCAACAAGGGGTGAGATATGCTGGTTGACTGCTGGTTTTGGGCGGAGCGCTCAGCTTAGAGCTGCTATTTTGAAAATGCCACTGCAACCGGATGGGAGCTGGAGAGAGACAGGGTGATGTGAGACAGGGAGAAGGAGGAGAGAGAGAGCACATTGAAGTCTATAGTAGCACCAGCTCAGTGGGTTGAAGTCTTTAGTAGCACCAGCTCAGTGGGTTGAAGTCTATAGTAGCACCAGCTCAGTGGGTTGAAGTCTATAGTAGCACCAGCTCAGTGGGTTGAAGTCTATAGTAGCACCAGCTCAGTGGGTTGAAGTCTATAGTAGCACCAGCTCAGTGGGGTTGAAGTCTTTAGTAGCACCAGCTCAGTGGGTTGAAGTCTATAGTAGCACCAGCTCAGTGGGGTTGAAGTCTTTAGTAGCAATAGCTCAGTGGGGTTGAAGTCTTTAGTAGCACCAGCTCAGTGGGTTGAAGTCTTTAGTAGCACCAGCTCAGTGGGGTTGAAGTCTATAGTAGCACCAGCTCAGTGGGGGTGAAGTCTTTAGTAGCACCAGCTCAGTGGGTTGAAGTCTTTAGTAGCACCAGCTCAGTGGTGTTGAAGTCTATAGTAGCACCAGCTCAGTGGGGTTGAAGTCTTTAGTAGCACCAGCTCAGTGGGGTTGAAGTCTTTAGTAGCACCAGCTCAGTGGGTTGAAGTCTATAGTAGCACCAGCTCAGTGGGGTTGAAGTCTATAGTAGCACCAGCTCAGTGGGTTGAAGTCTATAGTAGCACCAGCTCAGTGGGTTAAAGTCTTTAGTAGCACCAGCTCAGTGGGTTGAAGTCTATAGTAGCACCAGCTCAGTGGGTTGAAGTCTTTAGTAGCACCAGCTCAGTGGGTTGAAGTCTTTAGTAGCACCAGCTCAGTGGGGTTGAAGTCTATAGTAGCACCAGCTCAGTGGGGTTGAAGTCTTTAGTAGCACCAGCTCAGTGGGTTGAAGTCTTTAGTAGCACCAGCTCAGTGGGTTGGAGTCTATAGTAGCACCAGCTCAGTGGGGTTGAAGTCTATAGTAGCACCAGCTCAGTGGGTTGAAGTCTTTAGTAGCACCAGCTCAGTGGGTTGAAGTCTTTAGTAGCACCAGCTCAGTGGGTTGAAGTCTATAGTAGCACCAGCTCAGTGGGTTGAAGTCTTTAGTAGCACCAGCTCAGTGGGTTGAAGTCTATAGTAGCACCAGCTCAGTGGGTTGAAGTCTTTAGTAGCACCAGCTCAGTGGGTTGAAGTCTATAGTAGCACCAGCTCAGTGGGGTTGAAGTCTATAGTAGCACCAGCTCAGTGGGTTGAAGTCTATAGTAGCACCAGCTCAGTGGGTTGAAGTCTTCAGTAGCACCAGCTCAGTGGGTTGAAGTCTTTAGTAGCACCAGCTCAGTGGGTTGAAGTCTTTAGTAGCACCAGCTCAGTGGGGTTGAAGTCTTTAGTAGCACCAGCTCAGTGGGTTGAAGTCTATAGTAGCACCAGCTCAGTGGGGTTGAAGTCTATAGTAGCACCAGCTCAGTGGGGTTGAAGTCTTTAGTAGCACCAGCTCAGTGGGTTGAAGTCTATAGTAGCACCAGCTCAGTGGGTTGAAGTCTTTAGTAGCACCAGCTCAGTGGGGTTGAAGTCTTTAGTAGCACCAGCTCAGTGGGGTTGAAGTCTATAGTAGCACCAGCTCAGTGGGTTGAAGATTTCAGTAGCACCAGCTCAGTGGGGTTGAAGTCTTCAGTAGCACCAGCTCAGTGGGTTGAAGTCTTTAGTAGCACCAGCTCAGTGGGTTGAAGTCTATAGTAGCACCAGCTCAGTGGGTTGAAGTCTATAGTAGCACCAGCTCAGTGGGGTTGAAGTCTTCAGTAGCACCAGCTCAGTGGGTTGAAGTCTTTAGTAGCACCAGCTCAGTGGGGTTGAAGTCTTTAGTAGCACCAGCTCAGTGGGTTGAAGTCTATAGTAGCACCAGCTCAGTGGGGTTGAAGTCTTTAGTAGCACCAGCTCAGTGGGTTGAAGTCTATAGTAGCACCAGCTCAGTGGGGTGAAGTCTTTAGTAGCACCAGCTCAGTGGGGTTGAAGTCTATAGTAGCACCAGCTCAGTGGGGTTGAAGTCTATAGTAGCACCAGCTCAGTGGGGTTGAAGTCTTTAGTAGCACCAGCTCAGTGGGGTTGAAGTCTTTAGTAGCACCAGCTCAGTGGGTTGAAGTCTATAGTAGCACCAGCTCAGTGGGTTGAAGTCTTCAGTAGCACCAGCTCAGTGGGGTTGAAGTCTTTAGTAGCACCAGCTCAGTGGGTTGAAGTCTATAGTAGCACCAGCTCAGTGGGGTGAAGTCTTTAGTAGCACCAGCTCAGTGGGGTTGAAGTCTATAGTAGCACCAGCTCAGTGGGTTGAAGTCTATAGTAGCACCAGCTCAGTGGGGTGAAGTCTTTAGTAGCACCAGCTCAGTGGGGTTGAAGTCTATAGTAGCACCAGCTCAGTGGGGTGAAGTCTTTAGTAGCACCAGCTCAGTGGGGTTGAAGTCTATAGTAGCACCAGCTCAGTGGGGTGAAGTCTTTAGTAGCACCAGCTCAGTGGGGTTGAAGTCTATAGTAGCACCAGCTCAGTGGGGTTGAAGTCTTTAGTAGCACCAGCTCAGTGGGTTGAAGTCTTCAGTAGCACCAGCTCAGTGGGGTGAAGTCTATAGTAGCACCAGCTCAGTGGGGTTGAAGTCTTTAGTAGCACCAGCTCAGTGGGGTTGAAGTCTATAGCAGCACCAGCTCAGTGGGTTGAAGTCTATAGTAGCACCAGCTCAGTGGGTTGAAGTCTTTAGTAGCACCAGCTCAGTGGTGTTGAAGTCTATAGTAGCACCAGCTCAGTGGGGTTGAAGTCTTTAGTAGCACCAGCTCAGTGGGGTTGAAGTCTTTAGTAGCACCAGCTCAGTGGGTTGAAGTCTATAGTAGCACCAGCTCAGTGGGGTTGAAGTCTATAGTAGCACCAGCTCAGTGGGTTGAAGTCTATAGTAGCACCAGCTCAGTGGGTTGAAGTCTTTAGTAGCACCAGCTCAGTGGGTTGAAGTCTATAGTAGCACCAGCTCAGTGGGTTGAAGTCTTTAGTAGCACCAGCTCAGTGGGTTGAAGTCTTTAGTAGCACCAGCTCAGTGGGGTTGAAGTCTATAGTAGCACCAGCTCAGTGGGGTTGAAGTCTTTAGTAGCACCAGCTCAGTGGGTTGAAGTCTTTAGTAGCACCAGCTCAGTGGGTTGGAGTCTATAGTAGCACCAGCTCAGTGGGGTTGAAGTCTATAGTAGCACCAGCTCAGTGGGTTGAAGTCTTTAGTAGCACCAGCTCAGTGGGTTGAAGTCTTTAGTAGCACCAGCTCAGTGGGATGAAGTCTATAGTAGCACCAGCTCAGTGGGTTGAAGTCTTTAGTAGCACCAGCTCAGTGGGTTGAAGTCTATAGTAGCACCAGCTCAGTGGGTTGAAGTCTTTAGTAGCACCAGTTCAGTGGGTTGAAGTCTATAGTAGCACCAGCTCAGTGGGGTTGAAGTCTATAGTAGCACCAGCTCAGTGGGTTGAAGTCTATAGTAGCACCAGCTCAGTGGGTTGAAGTCTTCAGTAGCACCAGCTCAGTGGGTTGAAGTCTTTAGTAGCACCAGCTCAGTGGGTTGAAGTCTTTAGTAGCACCAGCTCAGTGGGGTTGAAGTCTTTAGTAGCACCAGCTCAGTGGGTTGAAGTCTATAGTAGCACCAGCTCAGTGGGGTTGAAGTCTATAGTAGCACCAGCTCAGTGGGGTTGAAGTCTTTAGTAGCACCAGCTCAGTGGGTTGAAGTCTATAGTAGCACCAGCTCAGTGGGTTGAAGTCTTTAGTAGCACCAGCTCAGTGGGGTTGAAGTCTTTAGTAGCACCAGCTCAGTGGGGTTGAAGTCTATAGTAGCACCAGCTCAGTGGGTTGAAGTCTTCAGTAGCACCAGCTCAGTGGGGTTGAAGTCTTCAGTAGCACCAGCTCAGTGGGTTGAAGTCTTTAGTAGCACCAGCTCAGTGGGTTGAAGTCTATAGTAGCACCAGCTCAGTGGGTTGAAGTCTATAGTAGCACCAGCTCAGTGGGGTTGAAGTCTTCAGTAGCACCAGCTCAGTGGGTTGAAGTCTTTAGTAGCACCAGCTCAGTGGGGTTGAAGTCTTTAGTAGCACCAGCTCAGTGGGTTGAAGTCTATAGTAGCACCAGCTCAGTGGGGTTGAAGTCTTTAGTAGCACCAGCTCAGTGGGTTGAAGTCTATAGTAGCACCAGCTCAGTGGGGTGAAGTCTTTAGTAGCACCAGCTCAGTGGGTTTGAAGTCTATAGTAGCACCAGCTCAGTGGGGTTGAAGTCTATAGTAGCACCAGCTCAGTGGGGTTGAAGTCTTTAGTAGCACCAGCTCAGTGGGGTTGAAGTCTTTAGTAGCACCAGCTCAGTGGGTTGAAGTCTATAGTAGCACCAGCTCAGTGGGTTGAAGTCTTCAGTAGCACCAGCTCAGTGGGGTTGAAGTCTTTAGTAGCACCAGCTCAGTGGGTTGAAGTCTATAGTAGCACCAGCTCAGTGGGGTGAAGTCTTTAGTAGCACCAGCTCAGTGGGGTTGAAGTCTATAGTAGCACCAGCTCAGTGGGTTGAAGTCTATAGTAGCACCAGCTCAGTGGGGTGAAGTCTTTAGTAGCACCAGCTCAGTGGGGTTGAAGTCTATAGTAGCACCAGCTCAGTGGGGTGAAGTCTTTAGTAGCACCAGCTCAGTGGGGTTGAAGTCTATAGTAGCACCAGCTCAGTGGGGTGAAGTCTTTAGTAGCACCAGCTCAGTGGGGTTGAAGTCTATAGTAGCACCAGCTCAGTGGGGTTGAAGTCTTTAGTAGCACCAGCTCAGTGGGTTGAAGTCTTCAGTAGCACCAGCTCAGTGGGGTGAAGTCTATAGTAGCACCAGCTCAGTGGGGTTGAAGTCTTTAGTAGCACCAGCTCAGTGGGGTTGAAGTCTATAGCAGCACCAGCTCAGTGGGTTGAAGTCTATAGTAGCACCAGCTCAGTGGGTTGAAGTCTATAGTAGCACCAGCTCAGTGGGGTTGAAGTCTATAGTAGCACCAGCTCAGTGGGTTGAAGTCTTCAGTAGCACCAGCTCAGTGGGGTTGAAGTCTATAGTAGCACCAGCTCAGTGGGTTGAAGTCTATAGTAGCACCAGCTCAGTGGGTTGAAGTCTATAGTAGCACCAGCTCAGTGGGTTGAAGTCTATAGTAGCACCAGCTCAGTGGGTTGAAGTCTATAGTAGCACCAGCTCAGTGGGTTGAAGTCTATAGTAGCACCAGCTCAGTGGGTTGAAGTCTATAGTAGCACCAGCTCAGTGGATTGAAGTCTATAGTAGCACCAGCTCAGTGGGTTGAAGTCTATAGTAGCACCAGCTCAGTGGGTTGAAGTCTATAGTAGCACCAGCTCAGTGGGTTGAAGTCTATAGTAGCACCAGCTCAGTGGGTTGAAGTCTATAGTAGCACCAGCTCAGTGGGTTGAAGTCTATAGTAGCACCAGCTCAGTGGGGTTGAAATGTAAAAACAGTTCTTATCCTAGTCACTCTACTGTAAGGAGATGACAGGAATGTGTTATTTTGAGTTGACCAATAAATCCATTATAATGCACTTTATTATGTAGTTGTCGAGAACATGTTCTTTAACAATAGAAACTTATGGTAGAATGTATTATTATGAATGTGTTATGACTACTGGAGCTGTTTACAGACGCACCCATTTCCTACTCCATGCAATCTAAAGGACACCTAATTCCTGTCAGGCTCCAGGCTCCAGGCTCCAGGCTGGAGTCGTGCCTGGCCGTGCAGTAATGAGTTAACAGGGAGTACAGGAGGGGACTGAGCACGCACCCCTGAGGGGCCCCTGTGTTGAGGATCAGTGTGGCTGATGTGTTGTTGCCTACCCTTACCACCTGGGGGCGGCCCGTCAGGAAGTCCAAGATCCAGTTGCAGAGGGAGGTGTTTAGTTCCAGGGTCCTTAGCTGATTGATGAGCTTTGAGGGCACTATGGTGTTGAATGCTGAGCTGTAGTCATTGAATAGCATTCTCACATTGGTGTTCCTTTTGTCCAGGTGGGAAAGGGCAGTGTTGAGTGCGATAGAGATTCCATCATCTGTGGATCTGTTGGGGCGGTATGCGAATTGGAGTGGGTCTAGGTTTTCTGTGATAATGGTGTTGATGTGAGCCATGACCAGCCTTTCAAAGTACTTCATGGCTACAGACGTGAGTGCTATGGGTCGGTAGTCATCTAGGCAGGTTACCTTAGTGTTCTTAGGCACAGGCACTATGGTGGTCTGCTTAAAACATGTTGGTATTACAGACTCGAACAGGGAGAGGTTGAAAATGTCAGTGAAGACACTTGCCAGTTGGTCAGCACATGCTCGCATAACACGTCCTGGTAATCCCTCTGGCCCTGTGGCTTTGCGAATGTTGACCTGTTTAAAGGTCTTACTCACATCGGCTACGGAGAGCGTGATCACACAGTATTCCGGAACAGCTGGTGCTCTCATGCATGTTTCAGTGTTATTTGCCTCGAAGCGAGCATAGAAGTAGTTTAGCTCGTCTGGTAGGCTCGTGTCTCTGGGCAGCTCTCGGCTGTGCTTCCCTTTGTAGTCTGTAATGGTTTGCAAGCTCTGCCACATCCGCCGAGCATCAGAGCCGGTGTATTACGATTCAATCTTAGTCCTCTATTGATGCTTTTCCTGTTTGATGGTTCGTCAGAGGGCATAGCGGGATTTCTTATAATCTTCCGGGTTGGAGTACCGCTTCTTGAAAGTGGTAGCTCTAGCCTTTAGCTCAGTACGGATGTTGCCTGTAATCCATGGCTTCTGGTTGGGGTATGTACATACGGACACTGTGGGGACGACATCATCGATGCACTTATTGATGAAGCCAATGGCTGATGTGGTGTACTCCTCAATGCCATCGGAGGCATCCCGGAACATATTTCAGTCTGTGCTAGCAAAACAGTCCTGTAGCTTAGCATCTGCTTCCTCTGACCACTTTTTTATTGATCTGGTGCTTCCTGCTTTAATTTTTGCTTGTAAGCAGGAATCAGGAGGATAGAATTATGGTCAGATTTGCCAAATGGAGGGCAAGGGAGAACTTTGTATACGTCTCTGTGTGTGGAGTAAAGGTGGTCCAGAGTTTTTTTCCCTCTTTTTTCCCCCCTATTTTGCACAGAAATATCGATATTCAAGATAACTGAAAATATAAGTGCGTAATACACATCAAAATAAAGCTGAACTTCTTGTAAATCCAGCCGCAGTCAGATTTCAAAAAGGTTTTACGACGAAAGCAGACCATGACCATTATCTGAGGACAGCGCCCCGCATACAAACACATGAAAATCATTTTCAACCAGGCAGGTGGTGACACAAAAGTCAGAAATAATGATATAATAAATGCCTTTGAAGTTCTTTATCTGTTGGCACTCCAAAATATTCCAGAAACATCACAAATTGTCCTTTTGTTCGATAATGTCTTTATATCCCCAAAATGTCCATTTATTTGACCCGTTTGATTCAGAAATACACCGGTTCCCAACTCGCCCAACATGACTACAAAGTATCTAATACGTTAACTGTAAACTTGGTCCAAACATTTCAAACAATGTTCCTAATCCAACCAAAGGTATCCTAAAACGTAAATAATCGATCAATTTTAAGACGGGATATACTGTGTTCAATACCGGATAAAAACAACGTGAAGCGAGTTCCAGTTCACGGGCACCAAACAGTAGAATCCATCTGGAGTGACACTCACAAAGAACAGCCGTACTTCTTCATTGCTCAAAAGAAAAACATCAGCCAATATCTAAAGACTGTTGACATCTAGTGGAAGCCATAAGAACTGCAACCAGGTTCCTATTAAATAGGGCTTTCAATAGAAACCCAATGGGAAATACTATGACCTCAAAAAAACAATACCCTGGATGGTTTGTCCTCGGGGTTTCGCCTGGCAAATCAGTTCTGTTACACTCACAGACATAATTTTAACAGTTTTAGAAACTTTAGAGTGTTGTCTATCCAAATATACGCAAATTATATGCATATCCTAGCTTCTGGTCCTGAGTAACAGGCAGTTTACTTTGGGCACGCTTTTCATCCGGACGTGAAAATACTGCCCCCTATCTTAAGAAGTTTTAAAGAAGGATTTTGGATTGTGTAGGTGTGCCATTCAGAGGGTGAATGGGAAAGTCTATATTTTATTTACGTATTGTTCATGTCATCTTTGGTTTGCTTATCAACATGACAATTTTTTAACACAAAAAATATTTGACTAATTAAATATTACAAATTGGTCGTCTTCCTCAAATGAAGGGGAGTGACGCGATGTATGCGAGAGGGTTAAGCCTAAGTTAAGCCCTGAGTTAGCCCTGAGTTAAGCCCTGAGTTAAGCGTGAGTTAGCCCTGAGTTAAGCCTGAGTTAGCCCAGAGTTAAGCCCTGAGTTAGCCCTGAGTTAAGCCCTGAGTTAGCCCTGAGTTGGCCCTGAGTTAAGCCTGAGTTAAGCCCTGAGTTAAGCCTGAGTTAAGCTTTCCCCCGGATCATGTTAGTTCTGAAGCATTCTTTGCCATAAAAACGTAACCTGGCTAAAAGATGAGCCACTTTCGTGATATTGTTTATCCCAAGTTGAACTCAGAGTTGAACCAAAGTTACCTCGCTAACTCCTCGAACCAGTTGCGTAGTCTGGTAGGCCCTTTGGTCTGGAGGGTTACACTGGAGCCATTTAACACTGAAGCTATGCAGTGACAGGACTGCTAACCAGTGCTCAGCTTTTCCAGCTGTAAATCGTCATAACACACCATTTAAGACTAAAGGCTTTTTGCACATCTAGGAGAGAAGCCGATTCACATGGGAAGCAGTTTGTTCCACACCACACCCCTCTGCACCAGTGAGTGTGGGGTACCAGGTTGTTCCACTCCTCACCCCTCTGCACCAGTGAGTGTGGGGAAGCAGTTTGTTCCACTCCACACCCCTCTGCACCAGTGAGTGTGGGGTAGCAGGTTGTTCCACTCCACACCAGTGAGTGTGGGGTAGCAGGTTGTTCCACTCCACACCCCTCGCAACCAGTGAGTGTGGGGTAGCAGGTTGTTCCACTCCACACCCCTCGCAACCAGTGAGTGTGGGGTAGCAGGTTGTTCCACTCCACACCCCTCTGCACCAGTGAGTGTGGGGTACCAGTTTGTTCCACTCCACACCCCTCTACACCAGTGAGTGTGGGGTACCAGGTTGTTCCACTCCACACCCCTCTGCACCAGTGAGTGTGGGGTAGCAGGTTGTTCCACTCCACACCCCTCTACACCAGTGAGTGTGGGGTACCAGTTTGTTCCACTCCACACCCCTCTACACCAGTGAGTGTGGGGTACCAGGTTGTTCCACTCCACACCCCTCTGCACCAGTGAGTGTGGGGTAGCAGGTTGTTCCACTCCACACCCCTCTACACCAGTGAGTGTGGGGTACCAGTTTGTTCCACTCCACACCCCTCTGCACCAGTGAGTGTGGGGTACCAGTTTGTTCCACTCCACACCCCTCTGCACCAGTGAGTGTGGGGTAGCAGGTTGGTTTTCCTTAAACCCCCCTCTGCTCAAACATCAGTTACAGTGTTATGGTCCAAGTTGTTGCTCGGGAGAATCTGGACAAGTCAACCATCAGTTCTACTCTGGTCACCTCTATGGGATAAAAAAACGACTAAAACAAGCCTCGTGTGAACTGAGGTAAGAGAAACACACAAACACACTGTATAAAGCTTCTGGAAAAGCTTCTGAATTTAATCCAAACCAAATCCACATTTAGATTATAATTGGACTTGACAATAAAAGAAAACATAAAAGTATACAGTGAAAACGTTGACTTTGCTCTGCTCTTCCTATACCAGCCCACAGAACAAGCGCCTTTTGATAAACCCTGAGCAGTGTTCTGTGTTCTCTTCGGTTGATGTGTCCACTACAAGACTGGGATGACTCAGGAATACCAGAGCCCCTATACTACAAAAACAGGTTTAAGGAGTTAGCGAGATAACTTTGGTCAACTATAATATGAGTTCAACTCGGAATAATTGGTCACACGAGTGTGACTCACCTTTTAGCCAGGTCAATTTCAACAAATCCTTCAGAACTAACCTGCTCCAGGGAAGGTTAAATTTAGAGCTAACTCCACTTATCCTGAATGAGGTGTCCGAGCAATGAGTTGATGACCAATGAAATCAGATTCCTTCCCTCTCGCAAAGATTGCGTCATCATCCCTTTCATTTCAGGAAGGCGACTGAATACTTTTATTAATTAAAGGTTAATTTGGGTTAAAAAAAAAATATATATATATAGGTATTTTAATATATATATTAAAATACCTATCACATTACACATTAGTAATGACAGGATGTATTGGAAACTCCACACACAGTAAATTTTTCAAATAAAATAAAATAGCATTTTATTGGTCACCTACACATGGTTAGCAGATGTTAATGCGAGTGTAGCGAAATGCTTGTGCTTCAAGTTCCAACAGTGCAGTAATATCTAACAAGTAATCTAACAATTCCCCAACAACTACCTACTACCCACAAATCTAAAAGGGGTGACTGAAAATGTGTACATATAAATATATGGATGAGCGATGGCCGGGCGGCATAGGCAAGATGTCACTTTGTACAGTATGACTTTAAACAATGATGTTATTGATAGGAGTGGAAAAACAGTTGCTGAAACAGTTAGCGACAGATGGATGAGCAATATCCACCGTCGTACTACAGATGAAGCCTGAGCTGGAATGTGAAGCTAACTGAAGCTGACTAGCTATAGAAAACCCAGAGTAGATCTAGCTAGCGTCATAATATACCACTTGGTATGCACTCAGCTAGTGGTTGCAGATTCACACACCTTCTTTCTACAACTATTTCAGTAGAAGTGTTCCACTGTTTTTTCCTCCGTGGCTCTCCCTGAAATAGTTTCATCTGTGGAGGTTAATGCCTAGCTGTAGATGAAGAACAGTGTAGAGGACTAAGTCCAAAACAAACAGTAAACAATACCACATGAAGCTCTATTGACATTGACAGTGCTACATGTGTGTTGGTCAACGTTCCCTTTTAATGGTCAAACGAAAGCAACAGCAGTAGGACTTTCTTTCTTCTTTTCAAACTGTTTTGAGACACTACTGTATAAACGGAAGGAATGAGAGGAGCGTGTCTTGTGGGCTATGGCAAACACCCAGGCAGGGAGTCTGTTTCTCTGTCCATGGAGAGAAGCCAGGTACTGGGGCTTTGAAGCCAATCACACACACACACACACACACAACAATACATGTACACATGTGTGCCCAGTTGGCTACATGTATGGCCGATGTATGTTCCTGTCAACCTTGGCCAAGTCGGGCCTCTCTGACGGCCACAGGCCTCTCTGACGGCCACAGGCCTCTCTGCCGACCACAGGCCTCTCTGACGACCACAGGCCTCTCTGACGGCCACAGGCCTCTATGACGGCCACAGGCCTCTATGACGGCCACAGGCCTCTATGACGGCCACAGGCCTCTCTGACGGCAACAGGCCTCTCTGACGGCCACAGGCTTCTCTGACGGCCACAGGCCTCTCTGACGGCCACAGGCCTCTTTGACGGCCACAGGCATCTCTGCCGACCACAGGCCTCTCTGACGGCCTCAGGCCTCTATGACGGCCACAGGCCTCTCTGACGGCCACAGGCCTCTCTGACGGCCACAGGCCTCTCTGACGGCCACAGGCCTCTCTGACGGCCACAGGCCTCTCTGACGGCCACAGGCCTCTCTGACAACCACAGGCCTCTGACAGCCACATATCAATAGAGGAGATGAAGGTGTTGAAACATCAGAGAACATACCAGCCATCCAGAGGTCTGTTTCTTATTCCTCCTGCTACAGACAGAGCCCTTCTGTGTTCCAAATTCCAGAAAGGCTTCCAAGTTTCACAGGGGTTATTAATGAGCGAGATGACCAGAACTGAGTAGAACCAGAACATGGTGTTCACAAAGAACAATGCTCCCAGATTCTCAGAGTGTGTAGCCCAAATAGCAACCTATTCCCTATATAGTGCACTACTTTTGACTAGAGCCCTATTGGGAACACTATGTAGGGAATAGTTTGCCAGTTGGGACACAGCCTCAGAGATGTTTTGCAATGTTGAACCCCCCCCCCCCTTCCCCCGGACCCCTGACAATATTACAGAACACAACCCAAAGTAGGCCACAATGTGCTTCGCGCCTTTCCTGGTGACCCTACTACGGAGGATGCGCTAACATTGACCCGTTTCATAATTTGTCAAACCTAACAAAGTATAGAATATATATAAAATTCACCAAATGAACCATCAGATAATTATAGAGAATGTGTGACACACCAACCACGCTATGAAAGGCATAAGACGTTTACGGAAGGATGGAGAATACAAACTTGCTGTATGCAGAATGGCTGCAGTCAAAACACTTTAACTCCCTCAGCGCTAGCGCTAGCCACTGTCACCCGAGGGAATCCCAATCGAAACCGGATGCAGTTTATATTGCCAAATTAAGTGGAGGTCCGATTCACTAACCTCGGCCATCGATTTAACTCGAGGGAGCAAGTAAAGAACTTTGATCACTTGTGGGGTTGATATGACCCACAATTCAATGCAAACTGTAGTCACGTGTCAAACTCCAGGGGGGCCGCAAAGTGTCAAATCAATACGGCTGCATTTTCGGCATGTTAGACCAAACTATGACACTAGCTTGCAAAAACAAATACATAGAGGACGTTGATTTTAGTGTTGGCAAATGGGAATGAAGCTCAAATTGGCTTAGTCTCGTAGTGAGGAGCCTATAAAACGTAGCTATCTTCATAAACACATTTTTGGGGGAATTCTGAAATGTTTTGGAATAAATTACCAAACTATAAAACTAGCTAGCCAGCTATGGGTAACAACTACCTGACAGGAGCCCTAGCTACGTTAGCTTGCTAGGTACATTCATATTGTTTTAGGTTGGTTGTTTTTAAGCTCAACTTCAAGATTTCCTTCAAGGACGTTGCCTCTCAGATCATCACTCTCCCTCGCTTGGGCAAGGGACATTTAATGTACACTTTTAAACGTCATTCAAGGGCTGATGATTTAGTGCCGAGGGCTGTCTACTTTGCGTTTGGACTGCAGCCATTGATCTTATATATATATATATTTTACTATTATTATTTTTTAGAGCGTGGCTGAGGTGCACCAATGACCAGCTCTGAAACCATATTGCATAGAGGAGAAGGTACAGTAAGATTTGAAATGGTCGGTAATCGGTTTGTTAATTTGGCTTTCAAAGACCTTAGAAAGGCAGGGTAGGATAGATATAGGTCTGTAGCAGTTTGGGTCTAGAGTGTCTCTCCCTTTGAAGAGGGGGATGACCGCGGCAGCTTTCCAATCTATGGGAATCTCAGACGATACGAAAGAGAGGTTGAACAGGCTAGTAATAGGGGTTGCAACAATTTCGGCAGATCATTTTAGAAAGAGAGGGTCCAGATTGTCTACCCCGGCTGATTTGTAGGGGTCCAGATTTTGCACAGACATTAAGCCTACAGAATATGTTATGTGTTGCAATATTTAACATTTTAACTGGAAGATTATGTACAGGAACAACATGACAAATTCACACTAAAACCTTAGTTAACGTGCCTCAGTTTGTTTGTTTTATAGGCTCGGGGAAATGTGTATGGTTTTATGTGAGAAACAGTTAAGTCGCTGTGTGCCAGATTGGCGGTGACTAGCTATGGTTTAACAAGGGGATCACAGGGGAGGTAGTGTCTGGGGGTGGCAGGTAGCCTAGCAGTTACAGAGGCGAACCAGCATCTGGAGGTTTGCCAGTTCAAATCCCCGGTCCGATAGGAAAAATCTGGCGGGAAGTGAGCTGGCAACCGAAGGGTTGCTGGTATCAAATCCCAGATGCCATTGCCTGATGTTGTGCCCTTGAGCAACGCACTTAACACCCCCCCCCCACCACCACCACCACCCCACCCCACCCCACTACAACAGCTCCCAGGGCATCCGGTGTGGCAAAACCCCACACCTCTTCAAAACCTGTGTGTGTGTATGATACTGTATTGTATGTGTGTGTTGTTCAGAGGGGTTCAAATGGAAAGTCAAATTTCGGTGGGACCTTGTGTGCAATTGACCAATAAAGTGATCTTAAATCTTAAGTCTGACTGGGCATGGAGGTGGGGTTGCCTGGAGAGTGGAAAAATGGGAGAGAAAGAGAGAGGAAGAAGAGAGGGGTGGGGGGAGGGAGACGGGTAGATGAAAAGATGGAAGGAGAGAAGAAAAGGGTGGAACTCCGGAACTAACCTAACCCACACAAAACTGTTGTTTTACAAGACTTTCTTTCCTCAAAGTCTAAAATTAAACATTTAATTAGGAGGTGCAGCTAATGGGGACGACCTACTGTTCTGTCGGTTGTAACGAGATGTAACGCTCTCTTCTGGCTCTGTGGGCTTTAAATGGGACTGATGTGAACACTGTGTTACTAGCAGCCTGAGGTTGCCACACCTTAGTTACACCACGACAACACAGTCTGCATGGTGCTGTGAGCAGCTTGGCTGTTTCAAAACAACAGCTGCAACTTTATCAATCAGGCCATTTTTTTTTTTTTTACGTCTTTACAGACCAATTCAAGCTGAATTGTTCTGTAAATGGGGTTTCTGGATAAAATAGAGTTGAGCTCCTATCACCTTCATGAAGCGTGGGTGTTTAGCCAGAAGCCGTCAGAAACATACTCCCTAATCAAAGCATCACGTAATGCCATTACATTTATAGTTGGATTGATGTCTGGTATGGATCTGTCTATTTCCAAATGATTATGAAACGTAAATAGTTTTGATTGGAGGTTTTTCTGAAACAGGTATTAACAATACTAACTCTGTAACAGTGGTGTAGAGTACTCAAGTAGAAAAAACTTGAAAGTACTACTTAAGCAGTTTTTTTGTGGTATCTGTACTTTACTTTACTATTTATATTTTTTACAAATTTTACTTCTACATTCCTAAAGAAAATGATTTACTTTTTATTCCATACATTTTCCCTGACACCCAAAAGTACTCGTTACATTTTGAATGCTTAACAGGACAGGAAAATGGTCTAATTCACAAACTTATCAAGATAACATCCCTGGTCATCCCTACTGCCTCTGATCTGGTGGACTCACTAAACAGAGAACATCCTTGGTCATCCCTACTGCCTCTCATCTGGCAGACTCACTAAACAGAGAACATCCCTGGTCATCCCTACTGCCTCTGATCTGGCGGACTCACTAAACAGAGAACATCCCTGGTCATCCCTACTGCCTCTGATCTGGCGGACTCACTAAACAGAGAACATCCCGGGTCATCCCTACTGCCTCTGATCTGGCGGACTCACTAAACAGAGAACATCCCGGGTCATCCCTACTGCCTCTGATCTGGTGGACTCACTAAACAGAGAACATCCCGGGTCATCCCTACTGACTCTCATCTGGCAGACTCACTAAACAGAGAACATCCCTGGTCATCCCTACTGCCTCTGATCTGGTGGACTCACTAAACAGAGAACATCCCGGGTCATCCCTACTGCCTCTGATCTGGTGGACTCACTAAACAGAGAACATCCCGGGTCATCCCTACTGCCTCTCATCTGGCAGACTCACTAAACAGAGAACATCCCTGGTCATCCCTACTGCCTCTGATCTGGTGGACTCACTAAACACATGCTTCCTTTGTAAATTATGTCTGAGTGTTGGATGTCCCTCTGTCTATCGGTGTGTACACATTATTTATTTTATAATTATTCTGCCGTCTGGTTTGCTTAATATAAGAATTTTAAATGATTTATACTTTCACTTCTACTTTTGATACTCAAGTATATTTTAGCAATTATATTGACTTTGATACTTAAGTATATTTAAAACCGAATACTTTTAGACTTTTACTGTAGTAGTATTATACTGGCGACTTTCACTTTTAATTGAATCATTTTCTATTACGATATCTTTACTTTTACTCAAGTATGATAATTGGGTTATTTTTCCACCACTGCTCTCTAATTATGGTATTTACAGTGTTCAGCCTAACTGCTCGATACAAATGTCTTAACGTGTGAGATCCAAACAGGATTGTTTTTTGTATAAAGCTGTGGACTAAAGCTTGTGCCCCTCATGGGACGGTTGAGTTAACATGCTCCAGGGCCCCTCGGTCCTGGAACACCTTACTGTGACTATTAAGGTCCACTCAATCCCCAGGCCCCTTACTGTGACTCTTAGGGGCCACTCAATCCCCAGGCCCCTTACTGTGACTCTTAGGGGCCACTCAATCCCCAGGCCGCTTACTGTGACTCTTAGGGGCCACTCAATCCCTGAACCCCTTACTGTGACTCTTAGGGGCCACTCAATCCCCAGGCCCCTTACTGTGACTCTTAGGGGCCACTCAATCCCCAGGCCCCTTACTGTGACTCTTAGGGGCCACTCAATCCCTGAACCCCTTACTGTGACTCTTAGGGGCCACTCAATCCCCAGGCCCCTTACTGTGACTCTTAGGGGCCACTCAATCCCTGAACACCTTACTGTGACTATTAAGGTCCACTCAATCCCCAGGCCCCTTACTGTGACTCTTAGGGGCCACTCAATCTCCAGGCCCCTTACTGTGACTCTTAGGGGCCACTCGGTCCTGGAACACCTTACTGTGACTATTAAGGTCCACTCAATCCCCAGGCCCCTTACTGTGACTCTTAGGGGCCACTCAATCCCTGAACCCCTTACTGTGACTCTTAGGGGCCACTCAATCCCTGAACCCCTTACTGTGACTCTTAGGGGCCACTCAATCCCTGAACCCCTTACTGTGACTCTTAGGGGCCACTCAATCCCTGAACCCCTTACTGTGACTCTTAGGGGCCACTCAAGCCCTGAATCCCTTACTGTGACTCTTAGGGGCCACTCAATCCCCAGGCCCCTTACTGTGACTCTTAGGGGCCACTCAATCCCCAGGCCCCTTACTGTGACTCTTAGGGGCCACTCAATCCCCATGCCTCTTACTGTGACTCTTAGGGGCCACTCAATCCCTGAACCCCTTATTGTGACTCTTAGGGGCCACTCAATCTCCATGTCTCTTACTGTGACTCTTAGGGGCCACTCAATCCCTGAACCCCTTACTATGACTCTTAGGGGCTACTCAATCCCCGAACCCCTTACTGTGGCTCTTAGGGGCCACTCAAGCCCCAGTCCCCCAGGTTCTGTCAGTCCCTACTTAAACACAGTTATTTAAATACCATAGCAGCCTTTCTCTGGCAAAGCAGTGGTCTCCACCAGCGGTGCTGGAGAGAGTGGTGCTGTACTTTATGACCAGCAGGTGGTGCTCAAGCTGTTAACATGCTGAATGAATCAGCTACTTTGTACAGTATTTAGGGTTCAGCAGATTTATGATGGAATACGTCTACATTGAGGTGAATAGAAACCTTCAATTGCTTTTCTGTTCGTCATCATATTTCCAATTTAAGATTTTAAAAGCCCAGTGACCCATTGATGTAGTGATACAGAAAACACTGGTATTTGACATTTTTTCAGAAACAGTTTTAACATGCATATTCGCCTGATTTGCAATTTAACTATAAACTTATAGGGTCACCTTACATATATATATAAAAAAAATACAACTAACAATGTAGGCATCTCTTACAACTGTCATTAATATATATCATCTCTACATTAGATCTGTCATTAATATATATATCAACTCTACATTAGATCTGTCATTAATATATATCAACTCTACATTAGATCTGTCATTAATATATATATCAACTCTACATTAGATCTGTCATTAATATATATATCAACTCTACATTGCAGCCGCCTTGTGCAGTTGTTGTTGAAGTAAATAAAAGCGTGAAATCAGTCATCACACC
>NC_074691.1:37020626-37047046 GCF_029448725.1 Salvelinus fontinalis
ACAGTGTTGCAGTGTCCCTATAGGCAACAGACCCACTCACTACATGTGGGTGGGGTTAACATTTTTATTAACTTTGCCAAAAGTCCCAGGTTTTCTAGAAATTCTGACTGGAAGATTCCCGGAGTCAGATGGTGTAACGGCTGGTGCTCTCCTCATCCTCGGATGAGGTGAGGAGAGAAGGATCTTCAGACCAAAACGCAGCTTGCGGGAAATAAGCCATCTTTTTATTTATAACAACGATGAAGATGGCAACACGAAAACAAACACTTTAACAAACTTACAAAATAAGAAAACGACGTTGACGAAACCTGAACATAAACTTACATAACTAAACATAAACTCACGTACAGGAAACAGACGACATCGAAACGAAACAAACAAACGCTACAGTCCCGTGTGGCACGAACATACATACTGACACAGGAGACAATCACCCACAACGAACACTGTGACAACGCCTACCTAAATATGACTCTTAATTAGAGGAACGCCAAACACCTGCCTCTAATTAAGAGCCATACCAGGTAACCCAAAACCAACACAGAAACAGAAAACATAGAATGCCCACCCAACCTCACGTCCTGACCAACTAACACACATAACAACTAACATAAATAGGTCAGGAACGTGACATTACCCCCCCCACAAGGTGCGAACTCCGGACGCACCAGCACAAAGTCTAGGGGAGGGTCTGGGTGGGCATCTAACCACGGTGGTGGCTCAGGCTCCGGGCGTGGTTCCCACCCCACCATAATCCATCCTAGCTTCCTCCCTCCAAGAATGTCCACCCTCTTTTTTCCCCCACAAAATCCTCTTAATAACATACCTAATAAGGACAACACCGGGACAGAGAGATAAATCAAGACAGAGGGATAGATAAGAATATAGAGGTAGATGAAGATAGAGAGGGAGATCAGGATAGAGGGGCAACTCCGGACTGAAAGGCAGCTCCGGACAGAGAGACAGCTCTGGACTGATGGGCAGTTCTGGGTATCTAGCCGTTTCAGGCTGAAGGGCAGCTCATGGCTGACTGACAAATCTCGACGCTCATGGCTGGCTGACGGCTCTCGACGCTCATGGCTGGCTGACGGCTCTCGACGCTCATGGCAGGCTGACGGCTCTCGACGCTCATGGCAGGCTGACGGCTCTCGACGCTCATGGCAGGCTGACGGCTCTCGACGCTCATGGCAGGCTGACGGCTCTCGACGCTCATGGCAGGCTGACGGCTCTCGACGCTCATGGCAGGCTGACGGCTCTCGACGCTCATGGCGCTCTGACGGCTCTGGCTGCTCATGGCGCTCTGACGGCTCTGGCTGCTCATGGCTCTCTGACGGCTCTGGCTGCTCATGGCTCTCTGACGGCTCTGGCTGCTCATGGCTCTCTGACGGCTCTGGCTGCTCATGGCTCTCTGACGGCTCTGGCTGCTCATGGCTCGCTGGCGGCTCTGGCAGATCCTGTCTGGTTGGCGGCTCTGGCAGATCCTGTCTGGTTGGCGGCTCTGGCAGATCCTGTCTGGTTGGCGGCTCTGGCAGATCCTGTCTGGTTGGCGGCTCTGGCAGATCCTGTCTGGCTGACGGCTCTAGCGGCTCCTGTCTAGCTGACGGCTCTAGCGGCTCCTGTCTGGCGGATGGCTCTGTAGGCTCATGGCAGACGGGCGGCTTTGCAGGCTCCTGGCAGACGGGCGGCTTTGCAGGCTCCTGGCAGACGGATGGCTCAGACGGCGCTGGGGAGACGGATGGCTCAGATGGCGCTGGGGAGACGGATGGCTCAGATGGCGCTGGGGAGACGGATGGCTCAGATGGCGCTGGGGAGACGGATGGCTCTGGCCGGATACGGTGCACTGTAGACCTGGTGCGTGGTGCCGGAACTGGAGGCACCGGGCTAAGGATAAGCACCTTCCTACTAGTGCGGGGAGCAGGGACAGGGCACACTGTATTCTCAAAGCCCGCTCTATAACTGATGCGTGGTACCGGCACTGGTGACGCCGGGCTGAGGACAAGCACATCAGGATTAGTAGGGGGAGAAGATACAGTTTGTACAGGGCTCTGGAGACGCACTGGTAGCTTAGTGCGTGGGGCCGGAACTGGAGGCACCGGGCTAGATACACGCACTACAGGGAGAGTGCGTGGAGGAGGAACAGGGCTCAGGATACGCACTGGTAGCCTAGTGCGTAGTGTAGACACTGTAGGTACTAGGCTGGGGCGGGGAGGTGGCGCCGGAAATACCAGACCGTGGAGGCGTACTGGCACTCTTGAGCATTGAGCCTGCCCAACCTTACCTGGTTGAATACTCCCGGTTGCCCGACCAGTGCGGGGAGGTGGAATAACCCGCACCGGGCTATGTAGGCGAACCGGAGAAACCATGCGTAAGGCAGGTGCCATGTATGCCGGCCCGAGGAGACGCACTGGAGACCAGACGCGTTGAGCCGGCCTCATGACACCTGGCTCAATACCCAATCTAGCCCTACCAGTGCGGGGAGGTGGAATAACCCGCACTGGGCTATGCACTCGTACAGGAGACACCGTGCGCTCTACTGCGTAACACGGCGCCTGCCCGTACTCCCGCTCTCCACGGTAAGCCTGGGAAGTGGGCGCAGGTCTCCTACCTGCCCTTGGCCCCCCAACCTCCTAGCCTCCCCCCAAGAAATTTTTGGGAATTACTTACGGGCTTTTCGGGCTTCCGTGCCAGACGCTTTCCCTCATAGCTCCGGTTCCTCTCTCCGGTAGCCTCTGCACTCCCCAGTGCCTCCAGCTGCTCCCATGGCTTTTCGGGCTTCCAGCCACGTCTCCTTGCTGCCTCCTTAAACCACCGCTCCTGGGCTTTAGCTGCCTCCCTCTCTTCCTGAGAACGGCGATTTTCTCCTGCCTTAGCCCAGGGACCTTCTCCATTCATTATCTGCTCCCATGTCCAGAAATCCTTGTTTTTCTCCTGTCCCTTACTCCGTTTATTTTTCCCTTGCCGCTTGGTCTTAGCGTGGTGGGTGATTCTGTAACGGCTGGTGCTCTCCTCATCCTCGGATGAGGTGAGGAGAGAAGGATCTTCAGACCAAAACGCAGCTTGCGGGAAATAAGCCATCTTTTTATTTATAACAACGATGAAGATGGCAACACGAAAACAAACACTTTAACAAACTTACAAAATAAGAAAACGACGTTGACGAAACCTGAACATAAACTTACATAACTAAACATAAACTCACGTACAGGAAACAGACGACATCGAAACGAAACGAAACAAACAAACGCTACAGTCCCGTGTGGCACGAACATACATACTGACACAGGAGACAATCACCCACAACGAACACTGTGACAACGCCTACCTAAATATGACTCTTAATTAGAGGAACGCCAAACACCTGCCTCTAATTAAGAGCCATACCAGGTAACCCAAAACCAACACAGAAACAGAAAACATAGAATGCCCACCCAACCTCACGTCCTGACCAACTAACACACATAACAACTAACATAAATAGGTCAGGAACGTGACAGATGGGAAGAAGCAGGAAATCCGGAAATCCTCTAGCCAGGATTTTTCCGGAAGTTTGCAACCCTACACGTGAATGTGAGAGTTCCAAGAATGGAGAATACACGGTAGTGCACACTTTAAATTGAGTCATGGGGATGCCTTGTTGCCATGGTGACGTCTCAGTTTCCATTCAACTGGTAAAAGTGATTATTCTTTCCCTCTTCTTCCCTACCTCTCCTCTCCTCACTTCCACTCCCCTCCTCTCCTCAATCCACATCATCTTTCACCTCCCTTTCTCTCTATGGTCCTCACAGACACTTGAGAGGGTTCTTGATTGCTTCTTGTTATGTTACGCCGTGTGATGATTGCTGTGATTATCTAGTCATTCTGCTGTCGTTAGTTTGCCACCCCTCTCTCGCAGTCAAAAATGTATCTTTCGAATTAGGCCTCGGCTAATTTTGAAGAAACTGGATTAAACTTGATTGAGGTTTGACCAAAGACATAATTCTTTAGACATTATTAAATGTCCCACAAAAAAATAGACATGCACATGACAGTACACTTGGTTTTCTTTGTGTAGAAATGCCGCCTTACAAAGCAGTAAAAAATAATCATAGATTATATATCCAGGGTTGCCTAGGTTACTTTCTAAATGTAATCCGTTACAGTTACTAGTTACCTGTCCAAAATTGTAATCAGTAACGTAACTTTTGGATTACTCAAACTCAGTAATGTAATCTGATTACGTTCAGTTACTTTTAGATTGCTTTCCCCTTCAGAGGCATTAGAAGAAGACAAAAATGTATGTTACCAATTTAACGACATCTATTGCAGGATAAATCAATGTTAAAGTTTACATAGCTGGCCATATATGGATGTTCAATGTTACTTTATGGGTTGGTTATGTAGGCTTCTTCTAGCCCATCACTTTCTACTGCATAGAGTAATACCATTAAATTATATCTTTAAATTAAAAACCAAAGTCTATCAGAATTCCAGTCATTCCAATAAATGTTATACCCCTTGATCTTCAAGAATTGGACTTGGAAAATATGGAAGACTAAGGACTTATTAGCCAGCCCTACTCTGTTGTTTATGATTTTGTTGTCATGGAGGACTGATTGGGCTCATTGATTCGTGTTCAAAAATAAATGCTGCACTCATGAAATGGCATGCTTTGAGCACTACTGAAAAGTGCTATTTACATGTGAAAAATGAATGCCGTATGCTGCATTTGCTGTTGGACTATTGTTTACCTTTTTGTTGGCGACACTTTGATATCTTGATAATATGCAGCTGTTTAAAGGGCAAATCCACAGATGAAACAATAACAAAAAGGGCGCCCCGCCTCTGCTTTGGTAAAAAGCTGAGGGATGGGTCTGGAGAAATGTAACCACTCTCAGATTAATAGACAGAACTATGGATGCAAGGACTGACCATCCAAACATGGATGTAGCAACTACAGATTGCCCCTTTAAGTCTATCAGAAGTGTACCAGTTTGAGCATGTGTTCAGTAGACCTATGGATTCATTTTTTATCAGCATGAATTAAACTCAGCAAAATAAGAAACGTCCCTTTTTCAGGACCCTATCTTTCAAAGATAATTCATAAAAATCCAAATAACTTCAGAGATCTTCATTGTAAAGGGTTTAAACACTGTTTCCCATGCTTGTTCAACGAACCATAAACAATTAATGAACATGCACCTGTGGAACGGTCGTTAGACACTAACAGCTTACAGACGGTAGGCAATTAAGGTCACGGTTATGAAAACTTAGGACACTAAAGAGGCCTTTCTACTGACCCTGAAAAACACCAAAAGAAAGATGCCCAGAGTCCCTGCTCATCTGCGTGAACGTGCCTCAGGCCTGCTGCAAGGAGGCATGAGGACTGCAGATGTGGCCAGGGCAATAAAATGTCCGTACTATGAAACGTCTGACAGCGCTACAGGGAGACAGGATGGACAGCTGATCATCCTCGCAGTGGCAGACCACGTGTAACAACACCTGCACAGGATCGGTACATCCGAACATCACACCTGTGGGACAGGTACAGGATGGCAACAACAACTGCATGTGCACAAGAAGCTTATTTCTCTCAAATGTTTTGCACAATTGTGTTTACGTCCCTGTTAGTAACAATTTCTCCTTTGCCAAGATAATCCATCCACCTGACAGGTGTGGCATATCAAGAAACTGATTAAACAGCACGATCACTACACAGGTGCACCTTGTGCTGGTGACAATAAAAGGCCACTCTAAAATATGCAATTTTGTCACACAACACAATGCCACAGATGTTTCAAGTTTTGAGGGAGTGTGCAATTGGCATGCTGACTTCAGGAATGTCCATCAGAACTGTAGGCCAGTGAATTGAATGTTAATTTCTCTGCCATAAGCAGCCTCCAACATTGTTTTAGAGAATTTGGCAGTACGTCCAACCGGCCTCACAACCGCAGACCACGTGTAACCACGCCAGCCCAGGACCTCCACATCTGGCTTCTTCACCTGCAGGATCGTGCTGAGGAGCATTTATGTCTGTAATAAAGCTCTTTTGTGGTGAAAAACACTGGGCCTGGCTGGGCCTGGCTCCCCAGCGGGTGGACCTATGCCCTCCGAGGCCCACCCAGCCGATGACACAACTGTGGAAAGTATTGGACTCAACATGGGCCAGCATCCCTGTGGAACGCTTTTCGACACCTTGTAGAGTCCATGCCCCGATGAATTGAGGCTGTTCTGAGGGCAAAAGTGAGGGGGGGGTGCAACTTAATATTAGGAAAGTGTTCTTAATGTTTTGTACACTCAGTGTAGTGCACTACTTTGACCAGGGCTGTAGAGAACAAGGAGCCACTTGGGACTCACCCTCCCTCCCATTAGGTTAACTATTATGCATGGAATTAGCTTTGAAGCGGCTGGTATATACTGTACATGTTGCTAAGCAACGCCACGAACAGGGGGATATAGTTATCCTACACGGTACCAACATAAACAAGGCCACAACAATTCTACATGCATCTTAAAATGGCACCTTTTTACCGTTCTAGTGCACTAGTTTGGACTAAGCCCCATTGGGAATCTGGCCAAAATTAGCACACTTTAATATGGAATAGGATGCTATGAGACACACCCTATATCATTTATCCTCACACAGGTAAGTTCATCGTAATACTATTTATAAACCTGGGAATTGAATGAAGTGACTAATGCATTTATCCATGGTACCCGGCGACGGTTCTCATGTTCAATGTGGACATTCTAACTGGATTACACATGATGTACACAGTATAGAACAATAACATTATCAAATTGTAGATATATTTACACTTCAATACAATATGTTTACCTATTTAGTTTTTCCACGCATATAGAAAAGCATATGTCTTTGATACAGGCCAGGCAAATATCCATAACTTTCAATGTCACTTTGGTTCAGCATTCTAAATCAGAACCCGATGGGATTCTAGCCTGGGTACCAGTCTGTGCGTTTGATCATGCCACTCCTAGCCAAGGACAAACAGACTGATACCCAGGCTAGATGGACTCCCCTTATGGAGCGTGATCCTCACTTGTATCCCAGAGGACATTGTGTTCTCAGCAGCCAGCAGGGAGTGAACCAACCGTTGTAAGATGTGATAAAGGATGATAAAGAATAAGGCACTGTACTGTAGTCCTTGAACATGAAAGTGAACGAAATACCATAGTATGTTCATGGTACCTGAAGGTACTGAAGAAACTTTGCTATGTGAACTAATTGTGGCCACGGTGACTGCAGTCTGCTGCAGTGTTTTCTCAGGATCTGTAGTCCGTGAAAATGAAAGTGAATACAAATGAACATGAATGTTTTCATCTGGGGGTCGCCTACTGCTTTTTCTTTGACATGTAAACTAAACTAATCGTGGCCATGAGGAAGCAGGCTGATTTAGGGCCGTGAAGCAGCAGCAGTTGTGTAAAATACCTAAGTAAAAAAAAACTTTAAAGGCCTACTTAAGTAGTTTATAGGGGTATCTGTACTTTACTTTACTATTTATAATTTTGCCAACTTTTACTTCACTACATTCCTAAAGAAAATCATGTATTTTTTTATTACATACATTTTCCCTGAGACCCAAAAGTACTCGTTACCTTTTGACAGGAAAATTATCCAATTCACACACTTATTAAGAGAACATCCCTGGTCATCCCTACTCCCTCTGATCTGGCAGACTTACCAAACACACATGCTTCGTTTGTAAATGATGTTGTTGGAGTGTGTCCCTGGCTATCTGTAAAATAAAGATCTGTAAAAAAAGACGATGCCGTCTGGTTTCCTTAATATAAGGAATTTGAAATGATTTATACTTTTACTTTTGATACTTGATTAAGTATATTTGAGCAATTTCATTTACTTTTGACACTTAAGTATATTTAAAAACAAATGTTAGACTTTTACTCAAGTAGTATTGTACTGGGTGACTTTCACTTTTACTTGAGTTTCTATTAAGGTATCTTTACTTTTACTCAAGTATGACGATTACGTACTTTTTACAGCGCTGGTAAGCAGGCTGCTTTAGGGCCGTGAGGAAGCAGGCTGCTTTAGGGCCGTGAGGAAGCAGGCTGCTTTAGGGCCGTGAGGAAGCAGGCCGCTTTAGGGCCGTGAGGAAGCAGGCCGCTTTAGGGCCGTGAGGAAGCAGGCCGCTTTAGGGCCGTGAGGAAGCAGGCTCCTTTAGGGACGTGAGGAAGCAGGCTGCTTTAGGGACGTGAGGAAGCAGGCTGCTTTAGGGACGTGAGGAAGCAGGCTGCTTTAGGGCAGTGAGGAAGCAGGCTGCTTTAGGGCCGTGAGGAAGCAGGCTGCTTAAGGGCCGTGAGGAAGCAGGCTGCTTTAGGGCCGTGAGGAAGCAGGCTGCTTTAGGACCATGAGGAAGCAGGCCGCTTTAGGGACGTGAGGAAGCAGGCCGCTTTAGGGACGTGAGGAAGCAGGCTGCTTTAGGGACGTGAGGAAGCAGGCTGCTTTAGGGACGTGAGGAAGCAGGCTGCTTAAGGGACGTGAGGAAGCAGGCTGCTTTAGGGCGTGAGGAAGCAGGCTGCTTTAGGGCCGTGAGGAAGCAGGCTGCTTTAGGGCCGTGAGGAAGCAGGCTGCTTTAGGGACGTGAGGAAGCAGGCTGCTTTAGGGACGTGAGGAAGCAGGCTGCTTAAGGGACGTGAGGAAGCAGGCTGCTTTAGGGACATGAGGAAGCAGGCCGCTTAAGGGCTGTGAGGAAGCAGGCTGCTTTAGGGACGTGAGGAAGCAGAGTGCTTTAGGGCCGTGAGGAAGCAGGCTGCTTTAGGGCCGTGAGGAAGCAGGCCGCATTAGGGCCATGAGGAAGCAGGCTGCTTTAGGGACGTGAGGAAGCAGGCCGCATTAGGGCCATGAGGAAGCAGGCTGCTTTAGGGACGTGAGGAAGCAGGCCGCATTAGGGCCATGAGGAAGCAGGCTGCTTTAGGACCGTGAGGAAGCAGGCCGCATTAGGGCCATGAGGAAGCAGGCTGCTTTAGGACCGTGAGGAAGCAGGCCGCATTAGGGCCATGAGGAAGCAGGCTGCTTTAGGACCGTGAGGAAGCAGGCCGCATTAGGGCCATGAGGAAGCAGGCTGCTTTAGGACCGTGGTGACTTCAGCAGACTGCAGCAGTGTTTTCTCAGGACAGTTTCTCAGCTCAGTTTAATAAGTGGAAATCCTTCTCCGCTGCTCTAGAGTTAGTGGTGCTGGGGGGGTTGGGGATTTGGCCACCACACCAAATCCCTTCCTAATCAAGAAGTAGGCCGTGCAGACACATGAGCAGTAGGCCGTAATAAAACCAAGCAATTGCTGAAGAAATGTGATCATATAACATGTAGTCAACTTTCCCCCCAATACACCAAGCAATATGGCTGTGGGGATACTGTATGATCAAATAACATTCAATCAATTCAACAGCAAAAGTATTCAAGGAATGGGAAAGACATTTATTTCTGTTATGTGCATTTGGTAAACAGCTGGAGGAAAGAAAGAAGGGGAAGAAGGATGATGATGATGAGGAGGAGGAGGAGGAGGATGATGATGGTGGTGAAGAGGATGGGGAGGAGGGGGGTGTTGGTGATGGTGATGACAATGATAATATAATAGGTGCCATTTAGCAAATGATTTAATCGAAAGCGACTTATAGTCATGCATGCTTCGATTTTTACATATGGGTGATCCCGTTGGGAATCGAACCCACGACCTGTGGTGCTGCAAGTGCCAATGACGTCTATGATGACATGAAGGATAACCACATTGACGACAATGGCTGCGTAGAAAATAAAATCCACCAAACTCTTTTAACAAACAGGTACTTTGTTCTCCTGGTTTTCTGTTTCCAGAGCTAGTCATGTGTTTCTTCTTCTCAGTCTAAGGCTTCCTCTGTGACTCCAAAGAGGATTAGCTACACCTGTTTTTCTTCCCTTTTCTGGCAGGTGTAGAGGTCTCGAAACTTGGTCCCAGTTCCACTATTACAGTTGCAGTGGTATTTCTCCATATCACACATACTAACGGTGAGCCAACTGAAGAAATATTGATCTGTCTTTAATTCAAAACATTAAGTTGCTGTTAATAGCTCTTGAAACAAGAATACTTGGGTCAAAACACACGTCTTAAGTAAAGGTCTGAAGAGGTCAATTCCTATTTCCTAGGAATGTACATTAAGACTTCTTACGTATGCAGTAAGCTTCAGATTAGTCGCAGACTCGGTCTAGACTAAATACCGCTGCATTTGAAACTTATACAGAGAAAACCCACCCAAAACATTTTACGTGAAATATGAGTAATAATAAAAAAATATATATGAGTAATCATTTTTAAAAAGCTAAAATCCGATTGAGGTGCAACATATCGTAACAGGCTTGTATTCAAAGCCCACATTGCCTCTCCACTTGGAAGCTGGAGAAAATCTCGGAATCTTGGAATCTTCTCTCTATCTGAGAAGAGAAGCAATAATCTTATTCAATGAAGCAGCAGGGGTCTGAACTCCTGCACCCCACACAGGGGTCTGAACTCCTGCACCCCACACAGGGGTCTGAACTCCTGCACTCCACACAGGGGCCTGAACTCCTGCACTCCACACAGGGGGCTGAACTCCTGCACCCCACACAGGGGGCTGAACTCCTGCACTCCACACAGGGGTCTGAACTCCTGCACTCCACACAGGGGGCTGAACTCCTGCACCCCACACAGGGGGCTGAACTCCTGCACCCCACGCAAGAGAGATTAACTCCTGCACCCCACGCAAGAGAGATGAACTCCTGCACCCCACACAGGGGGCTGAACTCCTGCACCCCACACAGGGGGCTGAACTCCTGCACCCCACACAGGGGGCTGAACTCCTGCAAACCACACAGGGGGCTGAACTCCTGCACCCCACGCAAGAGAGATGAACTCCTGCAAACCACCAACCCACAGGATAAGAATAGGCTTATACATTATGTCAAAAATGAATTACCTGCATGCTCCATCGACTATGAGTAATGTATCAAACCATTAAACCAGGCTTACAACCAGAGGTTATAACATGTTCTGGTGGTTAACATGTTCTGGTGGTTATAACATGTTCTGGTGGTTATAACATGTTCTGGTGGTTATAACATGTTCTTGGTGGTTATAACATGTTCTGGTGGTTACAACATGTTCTGGTGGTTATAACATGCTCTGGTGGTTATAACATGTTCTGGTGGTTATAACATGTTCTGGTTATTAAGGTATGGCTGACCCTCAGGTATAAACTGGTTGAGTGATGTCTTGCTGACCCTCAGGTGAAAGCTGATAGGGCAATGTCTATCACTGTCATTCTGTACTGAAGAGAAACATACAGAGGTACAGACACATGCATACGCACACATTGTGATATTGTTGTATGGTGGTATTGAACATGTGTTGTGGATATGGTGGTTGTGTAGGGATGTTATATGATGTACTGTTTCATCTTTAGCTCATTCAGTACAAACATAATTCACTGTTTAATCTGTTGTGTTATATCTAATGTGGGTGGTTTGGTGTGTTTGGACCTCAGGAAGAGTAGCTGCTGCCTTTGACAGTAGGGATCCCTAATAAATACAAATACTATCTGAAGCACTTATAGGAATCGATCAGCTAGAAGGACAAAACTTCCGTATAAACAATAGTCTTAACAGTGGTAACATAAAGTTCACCCCATGGTGTGGTGTTGTAGTCATTATCGTGGTCCACTGCATAATGTTGGCGGCAGCCGAGGCGAGGGTGTACTTATAGACTGAACCTCTCTAAAGGAGATAGCAGAGAGCATAGTGCATTGTGGGGGAAAACCAAGGAGGAGGGAGGTAGGGTCATGGCTTAACAAATATGTGAAGACGTGCTGGGTTGGTGTGTATACCTTCTCTCAGAAGTTAATTGAAAGAAAACGTTACGTCACTACACTAGCTTTCTATGATATTCACCTTTTTGATATCAGGGGGAAAAGGGAAAATACAGTGGTGGAAAAAAGTACCCAATTGTCATACTTGACTAAAACTAAAGCTACCTGTCACGATCGTCGTAATGAGGCAGAGTGGACCAAGGCGCAGCGTGATAGAACGACATCTTCTTTTTATTTTGAAGACGAACAAAAACAACAAACAGCCGACCGTGAAGCTATTCAAACAAATAGTGCTGACACTAAACACTACACATAGACAATTACCCACGGTAGCCTAATGCCTATGGCTGCCTTAAATATGGCTCCCAATCAGAGACAATGAATGACAGCTGTCTCTGATTGAGAACCATTCAGGCAACCATAGACACCTACACTCAACACAAACCCATACACTCTACCCAAAACCCCCTATACCATACAACCACCCAAGACGAGACAAATACACAAACATCCCCCCTGTCACACCCTGACCTAACCAAAATATTACAGAAAATAAAGATAACTAAGGCCAGGGCGTGACAGTACCCCCCCCCCCCCCCCCCCCCCCAAAGGTGCGGACTCCGGCCGCAAAACCTGACACAGAAGGGGAGGGTCCGGGTGGGCCTTCCTATGGCGGCGGCTCGGGTGCGGGACGTGGCCCCCACTCCACCATAGTTAATACCCGCTTTGGTGGCTCTGGCAGATCCTGGCTGACTGGCGGCTCTGGCAGATCCTGGCTGGCTGGCGGCTCTGCTGCCTCCTCATATCGCCTCCTCTCGGCTTTAGCTGCCTCCAGCTCTTTACGAGGGAGGCGATATTCTCCCGGTTGTGCCCAAGGTCCCTTACCTTCCAGTATCTCCTGGCTGGCTGGCGGCTCTGGCAGATCCTGGCTGGCTGGCGGCTCTGGCAGATCCTGGCTGGCTGGCGGCTCTGGCAGATCCTGGCTGATTGGCGGCTCTGGCAGATCCTGGCTGATTGGCGGCCCTGGCTGGTCATGGCTGGCTGGCGGCTCTGGCTGGTCATGGCTGGCTGGCGGCTCTGGCAGATCCTGGCTGATTGGCGGCTCTGGCAGGTCATGGCTGGCTGACGGTCCTGGCTGGTCATGGCTGGCGGACGGCCCTGGCTGGTCATGGCTGGCGGATGGCCCTGGCTGATCCTGTCTGGCGGACGGCCCTGGCTGATCCTGTCTGGCGGACGGCTCTGGCTGCTCCTGTCTGGCGGACGGCTCTGGCTGCTCCTGTCTGGCGGACGGCTCTGGCTGCTCCTGACAGACGGGCGGCTCTGGCTGCTCCTGACAGACTGGCGGCTCTGGCTGCTCCTGACAGACGGGCGGCTCTGGCTGCTCCTGACAGACGGGCGGCTCTTGCTGCTCCTGACAGACGGGCGGCTCTGGCTGCTCCTGACAGACGGGCGGCTCGGGACAGACGGGCAGCTCTGACGGCTCGGGACAGACGGGCAGCGCAGGCGGCACTGGGCAGACGGCAGACTCTGGCCGGCTGAGGCGCACAGTAGGCCTGGTGCGTGGTACCGGAACTGGAGGTACCGGGCTAAGGACACGCACCTCAAGGATAGTGCCATAGGGCGAGTGCGTGGAGGAGGAACAGGGCTCTGGAGACACACTGGAAGCCTGGTGCGTGGTGTAGGCACTGGTGGTACTGGGCTGGGGCGGGGAGGTGGCGCCGGATATACCAGACCATGCAGGCGTACTGGCTCCCTTGAGCACTGAGCCTGCCCAACCTTACCTGGTTGACTGCTCCCCGTAGCCCGACCAGTGCGGGGAGGTGGAATAACCCGCACTGGGCTGTGTTGACGAACCGGGGACACCATGTGTAAGGCTGGTGCCATGTATGCCGGCCCGAGGAGACACACTGGAGACCAGACGCGTTGAGCCGGCTTCATGGCACCTGGCTCAATGCCCAATCTAGCCCTGCCAGTGCGGGGAGGTGGAATAACCCGCACCGGGCTATGCACACGTACAGGAGACACCATGCGCTTTACCGCATAACACGGTGTCTGCCCGTACTCTCGCACTCCACGGTAAGCATAAGGAGTTGGCGCAGGTCTCCTACCTGACTTCGCCACATTCCGTTGTACCCCCCCAAGAAATGTTTGGGTTTTACTCGCGGGCTTCCAGCCTTGCTTCCGTGCTGCCTCCTCATATCGCCTCCTCTCGGCTTTAGCTGCCTCCAGCTCTTCACGAGGGAGGCGATATTCTCCCGGTTGTGCCCAAGGTGTCTTACCTTCCAGTATCTCCTCCCAAGTCCAAGAATCCTGTATGCGCTGCTCCTGCTGCTGCTTAACACGCTGCTTGGTCCGAGTTTGGCGGGTAATTCTGTCACGATCGTCGTAATGAGGCAGAGTGGACCAAGGCGCAGCGTGATAGAACGACATCTTCTTTTTATTTTGAAGACGAACAAACGAACAAACAGCCGACCGTGAAGCTATTCAAACAAATAGTGCTGACACTAAACACTACACATAGACAATTACCCACGATAGCCTAATGCCTATGGCTGCCTTAAATATGTCTCCCAATCAGAGACAATGAATGACAGCTGTCTCTGATTGAGAACCATTCAGGCAACCATAGACATACCTAGACACCTACACTCAACACAAACCCATACACTCTACCCAAAACCCCCTATACCATACAACCACCCAAGACGAGACAAATACACAAACATCCCCCCAGTCACACCCTGACCTAACCAAAATATTACAGAAAATAAAGATAACTAAGGCCAGGGCGTGACACTACCTTAACAGAAAATGACTCAAGTAAAAGTGAAAGTCACATAGTAAAATACTACTTAAGTAAAAGTCTGAAAGTATTTGTTTTTAAATATACTTCTGTATCAAAAGTAAGTGTAATTGCTAAAATATACTTAAGTGTCCAAAGTAAACGTAAAAGTATAAATCATTTCACATTCCTTATATTAAGCAAACCAGACGGCACAATTTTCTTGTTATTTAAATTTATGGATAACCAGGGGCACATACCAAAACTCATACATAATTTACAAACTTAGTGTAATGTAACGAGGACTTTTGGATGTCAGGGAAAATGTAGGGAGTAAAAAGTACATTATTTTCTTTAGGAATGTAGTGAAGTAAAAGTGGTCAACAAATATAAATCGTAAAGTACAGATACCCCCCCCCCCCCCCCAAAACGACTTAATTAGTACTTTAAAGTGTTTTTACTTAAATACTTTACACCACTGGATACAATGGGTGATTTTCATTGATGACGTAGATTACTTGGTGCTGTAGCGAAAACATTATAGCCAAAACATGACTATCGTTTTCTTATTTTGACATACGTGACAGCATATACACTGAGTGTAGAAAACATTAGCTACACCTGCTCTTTCAATGACATAAACCACAATTCCATCCACAGATGTTATGTGAGGAACGTCATACAGTATATAACAAAACTAATGACAGCCGTAATGGAAATAGGAAGTTTACGGACCATTTTTATGAACGCCAAAAGATAATTTGTTCGTTCAAAATGGTGGGATCTTTTTGTGTTGGTAAAATTAATTATGTGATATATGGTGGTAAAAATATTGATGTAAACTAATACGATGAATATATTATATTATATTATAGATATTTACCTGATACATGAAAACTTAAGCGAAGAAGTGCATTTTTGTATGAGCAAAAAAAATTTGGTGGAAATCAATTTGGTGGAAACACACCACTGGTGGAAATTGTGCATATTTTCTTTATGAGTATTCACATAAAAATCTGTCACCAATTGGATGGAAACCTAGCTAGTGACTGACCAGTTGAATCCAGGTGAACGCTATGATCCCTTACTGATGTCACCTGTTAAATCCACTTCAATCAGTGTAGATGAAGGGGAGGAGACAGGTTAAAGAAGGATTTTTAAGCCTTGAGACAATTGAGACATGGATTGTGTATGTGTGCCATTCAGAGGGTGAATGGGCAAGACAAAATATTTAAGTGCCTTTGTACTGAGTATGGTAGTAGGTGCCAGGTGCACCGGTTTGAGTGTGTCAAGAACAGCAACGCTGCTGGGTTTTTCAGGCTCAACAGTGTCCTGTGTGTATCAAGAATGGTTCACCACCCAAAGAACATCCAGCCAAATTGACCCAACTGTGGGAAGCATTGGAGTCACCATGGGCCAGCATCCCTGTGGAACACTTTGGACACCTTGTAGAGTCCATGACCTGACGAATTGAGGCTGTTCTGAGGGCAACACTGGGTGCAACTCAATATTAGGAAGTTGTTCCTAATGTTTTGTACACTCAGTGTAAACCTGTCAGTGACCATCATCAGAAAAAATAACAATTGAAACAACAACAAAAAAAAAAACATCATTTACATCATTTAGACACGATCTTTGTAAACCTTGTGGTTTGAACTTTTAAACAAAATAATTTTATATAAAGGTTATACAGTAAATTAAATCTGACATTATATATTAAGCAAAAGACTTTCATTAGGCCTATATGAATTTCTAATTTATCAGAGGTTCATTATTAATTATAAACCGGGTGGTTCGAGCCCTGAATGCTGATAGGCTAAAAGCTGTGGTATATCAGACTGTATACCACATTGTATGACAAAACATATATTTTTACTGTTCTAATTACATTGGTAACCAGTTTATAATAGCAGTAAGGCACCTTGGGGGTTTGTGATATATGGCCAATATACCACGGCTAAGGGCTGTATCCAGGCACGCCGCGTTGTGAATAAGAACAGCCTTCAGCCGTGGTATATTGGCCTTATACCACAAAACCTTGTGCCTTATTGCTTAATTATACCACTCAGTGTGTCGTAAATGGAGCAGTCTGGGTATTGATCTGCAGCTTCTCTGTAGAGTCAATAGGATTGATCCATTGAGGATTTTTGTAGGAGACCTAATCACACATAACTCTTTCTCCCTCACTTAGTCACTTCAGACTCTCTTCAAAGGTTGTGTCCTAAATGGCACCCTATTCCCTATATAGTGCACTCCCTTTAACCAAGCCCATAGTGCTCAGGTAAAAAGCAGTGCACTATATAGGACATAAGCTACCATTTTGGACTAACCCTCTATACTACCGATGGCCCTTTTTAGATGAGTGTTTCTCAATCTGTTTTATAACAGGGACTGTGTGCCAGTCGGTTTTTGCTAAAATGCCAACAAGTTCTTGTCACTCATTGGATTGAGAGATGGAGATGGTAGGAGCAGAAAGATATCTGAGACCAGGCTAGGACTGACAAACAATGTTTTTTATCCTCCTGGGGTGCCGCTTCCATCAAAACTAGGACTCGAACATCTCAGGGTACCTGGGGTGCAGCTCCCATCAAAACTAGCACTCGAACATCTCAGGGTACCTGGGGTGCAGCTTCCATTAAAACTAGCACTCGAACATCTCAGGGTACTTTGGGTGCTGCTTCCATCAAAACTAGCACTCGAACATCTCAGGGTACCTGGGGTGCTGCTTCCATCAAAACTAGCACTCGAACATCTCAGGGTACCTGGGGTGCTGCTTCCATCAAAACTAGCACTCGAACATCTCAGGGTACCTGGGGTGCTGCTTCCATTAAAACTAGCACTCGAACATCTCAGGGTACCTGGGGTGCTGCTTCCATCAAAACTAGCACTCGAACATCTCAGGGTGCCGCTTCCATTAAAACTAGCACTCGAACATCTCAGGGTACCTGGGGTGCTGCTTCCATCAAAACTAGCACTCGAACATCTCAGGGTACCTGGGGTGCTGCTTCCATCAAAACTAGCACTCGAACATCTCAGGGTACCTGGGGTGCTGCTTCCATCAAAACTAGCACTCGAACATCTCAGGGTGCCGCTTCCATTAAAACTAGCACTCGAACATCTCAGGGTGCTGCTTCCATCAAAACTAGCACTCGAACATCTCAGGGTACCTGGGGTGCCGCTTACATTAAAACTAGCACTCGAACATCTCAGGGTACCTGGGGTGCTGCTTCCATCAAAACTAGCACTCGAACATCTCAGGGTACCTGGGGTGCCGCTTCCATCAAAACTAGCACTCGAACATCTCAGGGTACTTTGGGTGCCGCTTCCATTAAAACTAGCACTCGAACATCTCAGGGTACCTGGGGTGCCGCTTCCATCAAAACTAGCACTCGAACATCTCAGGGTACCTGGGGTGCTGCTTTCATCAAAACTAGCACTCGAACATCTCAGGGTACCTGGGGTGCAGCTTCCATCAAAACTAGCACTCGAACATCTCAGGGTACCTGGGGTGCAGCTTCCATCAAAACTAGCACTCGAACATCTCAGGGTACTTTGGGTGCTGCTTCCATCAAAACTAGCACTCGAACATCTCAGGGTACTTTGGGTGCTGCTTCCATCAAAACTAGCACTCGAACATCTCAGGGTGCTGCTTTCATCAAAACTAGCACTCGAACATCTCAGGGTACCTGGGGTGCTGCTTCCATCAAAACTAGCACTCGAACATCTCAGGGTACCTGGGGTGCTGCTTCCATTAAAACTAGCACTCGAACATCTCAGGGTACCTGGGGTGCTGCTTCCATCAAAACTAGCACTCGAACATCTCAGGGTACCTGGGGTGCTGCTTACATTAAAACTAGCACTCGAACATCTCAGGGTACCTGGGGTGCCGCTTCCATCAAAACTAGCACTCGAACATCTCAGGGTACCTGGGGTGCAGCTTACATTAAAACTAGCACTCGAACATCTCAGGGTACCTGGGGTGCCGCTTACATTAAAACTAGCACTCGAACATCTCAGGGTACCTGGGGTGCCGCTTCCATTAAAACTAGCACTCGAACATCTCAGGGTACCTGGGGTCCCGCTTCCATCAAAACTAGCACTCGAACATCTCAGGGTACCTGGGGTGCAGCTTACATTAAAACTAGCACTCGAACATCTCAGGGTACCTGGGGTGCCGCTTACATTAAAACTAGCACTCGAACATCTCAGGGTACCTGGGGTGCCGCTTCCATTAAAACTAGCACTCGAACATCTCAGGGTACCTGGGGTGCCGCTTACATTAAAACTAGCACTCGAACATCTCAGGGTACCTGGGGTGCAGCTTCCATTAAAACTAGCACTCGAACATCTCAGGGTACCTGGGGTGCAGCTTCCATCAAAACTAGCACTCGAACATCTCAGGGTACCTGGGGTGCAGCTTCCATCAAAACTAGCACTCGAACATCTCAGGGTACTTTGGGTGCTGCTTCCATCAAAACTAGCACTCGAACATCTCAGGGTACTTTGGGTGCTGCTTCCATCAAAACTAGCACTCGAACATCTCAGGGTGCTGCTTTCATCAAAACTAGCACTCGAACATCTCAGGGTACCTGGGGTGCTGCTTCCATCAAAACTAGCACTCGAACATCTCAGGGTACCTGGGGTGCTGCTTCCATTAAAACTAGCACTCGAACATCTCAGGGTACCTGGGGTGCTGCTTCCATCAAAACTAGCACTCGAACATCTCAGGGTACCTGGGGTGCTGCTTACATTAAAACTAGCACTCGAACATCTCAGGGTACCTGGGGTGCCGCTTCCATCAAAACTAGCACTCGAACATCTCAGGGTACCTGGGGTGCAGCTTACATTAAAACTAGCACTCGAACATCTCAGGGTACCTGGGGTGCCGCTTACATTAAAACTAGCACTCGAACATCTCAGGGTACCTGGGGTGCCGCTTCCATTAAAACTAGCACTCGAACATCTCAGGGTACCTGGGGTGCCGCTTCCATTAAAACTAGCACTCGAACATCTCAGGGTACCTGGGGTGCCGCTTCCATCAAAACTAGCACTCGAACATCTCAGGGTACCTGGGGTGCCGCTTACATTAAAACTAGCACTCGAACATCTCAGGGTACCTGGGGTGCCGCTTCCATTAAAACTAGCACTCGAACATCTCAGGGTACCTGGGGTGCCGCTTCCATCAAAACTAGCACTCGAACATCTCAGGGTACCTGGGGTGCCGCTTCCATTAAAACTAGCACTCGAACATCTCAGGGTACCTGGGGTGCTGCTTACATTAAAACTAGCACTCGAACATCTCAGGGTACCTGGGGTGCTGCTTCCATCAAAACTAGCACTCGAACATCTCAGGGTACCTGGGGTGCTGCTTACATTAAAACTAGCACTCGAACATCTCAGGGTACCTGGGGTGCCGCTTCCATCAAAACTAGCACTCGAACATCTCAGGGTACCTGGGGTGCAGCTTACATTAAAACTAGCACTCGAACATCTCAGGGTACCTGGGGTGCCGCTTACATTAAAACTAGCACTCGAACATCTCAGGGTACCTGGGGTGCCGCTTCCATTAAAACTAGCACTCGAACATCTCAGGGTACCTGGGGTGCCGCTTCCATCAAAACTAGCACTCGAACATCTCAGGGTACCTGGGGTGCCGCTTACATTAAAACTAGCACTCGAACATCTCAGGGTACCTGGGGTGCTGCTTCCATCAAAACTAGCACTCGAACATCTCAGGGTACCTGGGGTGCAGCTTCCATTAAAACTAGCACTCGAACATCTCAGGGTACCTGGGGTGCCGCTTCCATTAAAACTAGCACTCGAACATCTCAGGGTACCGTAAAGCAATATCCCACGGACCGGGCCCGGTCCAGGAATCTGAGGTTCGAGTGCTAATTTTGATCTGAGGTTGAGGAACACTGTTTTAGAAGAGTATCATAATAGAATATAAACAGAACATGAGGATCATATAAACTCAGTTAATCCAAAGTTAATTTATGCTATATATTTGCAAACTGTACAATTGCACTTATCATGTCATTAATTTCATTGAATGTTTCAGTCACTGTCTGTAGTACAAAGGGTTGGCGTTGTAAAGGAATGCTATTCAATACATCTGAAGAGACATGTCCTATCATAGAAAATAAACTCAACATAATTTGGAATAAAAAAATGAAGCCCACATAGGGACAGCTACAGCTCAAGGCTTGATAGATTTTTCAAAATGAAATATTGCTGGTTGCTTTTGATGAAAAACAACAAGAGAAAAAAACATCGCTATGGAGACAAGTGAAAGGTTTGATAGAGAAACTCATTCATTATTTAAGACTTGATGATGACATTTTAATCATGTTAGAATATGTTTTGTTCATGGAAAAACACATTGAGAAATACTCTTATTTAGCTTCAATGTCTCACCCAGAATCTAAGATTCATCCAGTGTTTGTGTGACTCAATTCTCCATGTCAATCACAATGTAAATGTGGCATTGCAAGAATCTAATGCATGTACTGTATGTTCAATACATCATTGCCAAACTTTTCTTAGAAATCAACTAGATTAATTGCTTGTACTAATTATGTTGAACAAAACAGAGATGTTGAAAATGCTCTGTTAGCAGTCCCAGTACAAATCAATTAAAAAGGTTTTCTGTTCTGTTAGCAGTCCCAGTACAAATCAACTGAAAAGGTTTTCTGTTCTGTTAGCAGTCCCAGTACAAATCAACTGAAAAGGTTTTCTGTTCTGTTAGCAGTCCCAGTACAAATCAACTGAAAAGGTTTTCTGTTCTGTTAGCAGTACCAGTACAAATCACTTCAAAATGTTTTACCTGCTTTGTTAGCAGTACCAGTACAAATCAAATGAAAATATTTATGGGAAAGATAGAGCAAGAAAAAAAGAGAGAACATCAAAACCAGGACATTGGGGTCAAAATCCATGTCTTCAGAAAAACGTGGCTTTAGACGTTAGACTTGGGCTATTAGGTGTCCCGGTGTGGACTTTCTAAAATCTCCCCAGTCATTGACATAAAATGTATCCATTACACGACAGGGAGAATCATCAATGAGACAGACTCATCGAGCTCTGGAGTTGTACATCCCTGCTTTCTCTTACAGGAGGCCTTTGGTCAGGTGGTTGGTCGGGTGGTTGGTCAGGTGGTTGGTCAGGTGGTTGGTCAGATGGTTGGTCAGGTGGTTGGTCGGGTGGTTGGTCGGGTGGTTGGTCAGGTGGTTGGTCAGGTGGTTGGTCAGGTGGTTGGTCGGGTGGTTGGTCGGGTGGTTGGTCGGGTGGTTGGTCGGGTGGTTGGTCGGGTGGTTGGTCGGGTGGTTGGTCAGGTGGTTGGTCAGGTGGTTGGTCGGGTGGTTGGTCGGGTGGTTGGTCGGGTGGTTGGTCAGGTGGTTGGTCAGGTGGTTGGTCAGGTGGTTGGTCGGGTGGTTGGTCAGGTGGTTGGTCGGGTGGTTGGTCGGGTGGTTGGTCAGGTTGTTGGTCAGGTGGTTGGTCGGGTGGTTGGTCGGGTGCTTGGTCGGGTGGTTGGTCGGGTGGTTGGTCGGGTGGTTGGTCGGGTGGTTGGTCAGGTGCTTGGTCAGGTGGTTGGTCAGGTGGTTGGTCAGGTGGTTGGTCAGGTGGTTGGTCAGGTGGTTGGTCAGGTGCTTGGTCAGGTGGTTGGTCAGGTGGTTGGTCGGGTGGTTGGTCGGGTGGTTGGTCAGGTGCTTGGTCAGATTTCCTCCATTGACTTTGTATCCAGTCATTGACATAAAATGTATCAAAAACTTGATAGAAAAGGGAAAAGGTGCATTGCCGTTCTCATTACGCTCCGTCAGTGGAATACTCCTCTGGCTGACCTCCAGCCATAGCTGTCATCGGGGATCATAGGTTCAAAGGTCAATGGACAGGGTTCATAGTTTAAGGGTCGACAACGGGAAAGGTGCTGACCTTGTTGTTCCTGCTGATTCGTCTTTCTGGCCGTGGGCGTGGCTGTTTGGTCTGGATCAGTTCCTCGGGGGTGTTCCCCAGCGGTGGGAGGAGCCTCTTTTTACTGTTCCTGGTCTCCGGCAGCCACTGGGGCGGCAGCTCGAATGGACCGAACCCAAACTTGGTGGCGTCGTCGGGCTCCGTGGGGGTCGCTGGCGCCACCTGTGACGAGGAGGTGTAAGAGCAGGCATGGACAGGGGCAGCGGAGACCTTGGGCAATATGAGAGGAGGAGGTTCTCTAGTCACTAGCACACTCTCTCTGGTTGGTTGGGTCTCCTTCTGTAGAACCATCTCCCCTTCGTGTCCCCCTAGTCTACCCCCTCCAAGGTGGTTCTCTTTGGGTTGCGAACAACCCCCACCACCCCCTGAACCTAACGAAGGTATCTCATTCTCTATCTCCTCCTCGTCCTCTTCATCGGTCGGCCTAAAGATCTGCTGCTGTCCGATATTAAACATCTCCAGGAGCTGGCTCCCGGCCTGAGCCGACCCCTCCAGCCCTCCCTCGCCCCCTAGCCCCAGCCCCAGGGCCCCAGTGCAGACTACGTTACGCCGGCTGTAGCGTCTGTGGACCCGGGCTAAAACATCCAACAGGCACTGCCTGGCCGTGCGGTTCACCGTCAGAAACAGCAGAGGGTTGGTGAGGAGAGACACCTTTGGCAGCCAGATAGCTGTGAGTTGGAGAGAAGGAGACAATTCCTCACCGTCCCCGAGAAGGGTTCGGTATACCACCAACGCCCCATAGGGGGCGCTACAGGCCGAGAAGGCTAAAACTACAGCTAGTAATGTAGCGTGTAGCTCAGCCTCGCGCTGCGACACGTACGGAATAGAGATGGAGTTCTGAGGGGTTCTCAACGCTGCAATAATCACCTTCTTCTTCTGGCTGGCGCTAAGGGCTCGGCGAATCAGAACCATGAACAGGAAGACAACCGCCAGGGGAAGGATCACCTAAAAATAAAATGTCATTAAAAACACAACAACTGTTGACCTGTTGTCTTTCCTGCACCAACACGAATTAGAAAAAAATTGGTTCTAAAAAAGGGGTCTTCGGTTGCCCCCATAGGATAACCCTTTTTTTGGTTCCAGGTAGAAGCCTTTTGGGTTCCATGTAGAACCATAGAGGGTTCTACACGGAACCCAGAGGGTTATACCTGGAACCAAAAAGGGTTATTCAAACGGTGCTCATACGGGGACAGCCGAAGAATCCTTAAATGTTCGCGATAACATCTTTTTTTTCTAAGAGCGTAGCACTCAAACTTCTATTTTGTTACTAAACACTGACTTGCTAAAAAAGCTAATCTTTTTTAAATAAGTTTTTTTTTACTTGCAATGATTGAACTTCACTGACTGGATAAAAACCGACTGCTAAATGATCACAATGTAAATGTAACCACCGTGGTTACGTTGTAGATCATCACGTAGACCATGTGACCCAAGGAGCGGGCGCGGGCGTCGGAACATGACAAGGTGGCGTACACGTCGGTAACGTTGGTGACGGCGAACACAGGCACGCTGGCGATGGTGGCGTGGATCCAGATGTAGATAACCAGGTCACGTGATCTGGATTCTGAGATCTTCCTCTCCAGAGGGTAGAGGACAGAGTAGTACCTAGAGAGAAGAAGAAGAGACAACATTACACACTGTCCAGAGGGTAGAGGACAGAGTAGTACCTAGAGAGAAGAAGAAGAGACAACATTACACACTGTCCAGAGGGTAGAGGACAGAGTAGTACCTAGAGAGAAGAAGAAGAGGAGACAACATTACACACTGTCCAGAGGGTAGAGGACAGAGTAGTACCTAGAGAGAAGAAGAAGAGGAGACAACATGACACACTGTCCAGAGGGTAGAGGACAGAGTAGTACCTAGAGAGAAGAAGAAGAGGAGACAACATTACACACTGTCCAGAGGGTAGAGGACAGAGTAGTACCTAGAGAGAAGAAGAAGAGGAGACAACATTACACACTGTCCAGAGGGTAATATATATATATTACACACTGTCCAGAGGGTAATATATATATATTACACACTGTCCAGAGGGTAGAGGACAGAGTAGTACCTAGAGAGAAGAAGAAGAGACAACATGACACACTGTCCAGAGGGTAGAGGACAGAGTAGTACCTAGAGAGAAGAAGAAGAGGAGACAACATTACACACTGTCCAGAGGGTAGAGGACAGAGTAGTACCTAGAGAGAAGAAGAAGAGGAGACAACATTACACACTGTCCAGAGGGTAATATATATATATTACACACTGTCCAGAGGGTAGAGGACAGAGTAGTACCTAGAGAGAAGAAGAAGAGACAACATGACACACTGTCCAGAGGGTAGAGGACAGAGTAGTACCTAGAGAGAAGAAGAAGAGGAGACAACATGACACACTGTCCAGAGGGTAGAGGACAGAGTAGTACCTAGAGAGAAGAAGAAGAGGAGACAACATTACACACTGTCCAGAGGGTAGAGGACAGAGTAGTACCTAGAGAGAAGAAGAAGAGGAGACAACATTACACACTGTCCAGAGGGTAATATATATATATATATATATATATATATATATATATATATATATATATATATATATATATACAGTGGGGAGAACAAGTATTTGATACACTGCCGATTTTGCAGGTTTTCCTACTTACAAAGCATGTAGTGCAATGCAAATAATTTTTTTTTTTTTTTTTTTTTTAATGCAAATTAATTACTTAAAAATCATACAATGTGATTTTCTGGAATTTTGTTTTAGATTCCATCTCTCACAGTTGAAGTGTATCTATGATAAAAAATTACAGACCTCTACATGCTTTGTAAGTAGGAAAACCTGCAAAATCGGCAGTATATCAAATACTTATTCTCCCCACTGTATATATATATATATATATACAGTGGGTCCCTTTGAATAAAAATGTCTGCTTAATATTATATATTACTCTGCTTGGCCTACACCTTCTATCTAGACTAACCTGGCTGTATCGACTGTGCCTAACTAGGTAGGTCAATGTGAAGGGGAAGAGGAAGAGAGAGATCTTAACTGAAGTGTGACTGAAGGTGTGAAGAGTCTTAACTGAGGTGTGACTGAAGGTGTGAAGGGTCTTAACTGAGGTGTGACTGAAGGTGTGAAGAGTCTTAACTGAGGAGTGACTGAAGGTGTGAAGGTTCTTAACTGAGGTGTGACTGAAGGTGTGAAGGTTCTTAACTGAGGTGTGACTGAAGGTGTGAAGAGTCTTAACTGAGGTGTGACTGAATGTGTGAAGGGTCTTAACTGAGGTGTGAAGAGTCTTAACTGAGGTGTGAAGAGTCTTAACTGAGGTGTGACTGAAGTTGTGAAGAGTCTTAACTGAGGTGTGACTGAAGGTGTGAAGGGTCTTAACTGAGGTGTGACTGAAGTTGTGAAGAGTCTTAACTGAGGTGTGACTGAAGGTGTGAAGGGTCTTAACTGAGGTGTGACTGAAGGTGTGAAGAGTCTTAACTGAGGTGTGACTGAAGGTGTGAAGGGTCTTAACTGAGGTGTGACTGAAGGTGTGAATGGGTCTTAACTGAGGTGTGACTGAAGGTGTGAAGGGTCTTAACTGAGGTGTGACTGAAGGTGTGAAGAGTCTTAACTGAGGTGTGACTGAAGGTGTGAAGGGTCTTAACTGAGGTGTGACTGAAGGTGTGAAGAGTCTTAACTGAGGTGTGACTGAGGTGTGAAGAGTCTTAACTGAGGTGTGACTGAAGGTGTGAAGGTTCTTAACTGAGGTGTGAAGGGTCTTGTGTTCACAGATTACACATATTTTGATTGTTTCTTACAAGCTCGTGTATGTGTGAGTAGGTGAGTACTATAGGTATGTGTGGTAAACGGCTGTCTG